>NW_028171112.1:87500-105000 GCF_963971535.1 Notolepis coatsorum
ACAGGGTAAGAGGGGGGGGGGGGAGTTTCCTGGTCCCACGCCCTGGAATATTGGGCGTGTGCACCGCAGAAATTCCCCCGCCATAGAGTACCTCACTGTGCGCGCCTCTGTTGGTAAGACTTCCGTGAGCTGTTCGGGTCCATATGATGGATCTGTTTCAGGGAGTGGTCAGGGCTCCTCCTCACAAAGCTCCTACTCTGGCCTTCTGTGAGTTAGGACTCTCCTTCCATGTGAGGGAGCCTCCTCAGAGTGCAGAGCCTCCTCCTCAGATTGTCAAGGTGAGTAGAACTTCAAAAAGGAGTCCTGCTCTATTGTGTGTGTATTCGATTCAATTCGATTATTGAGTGTGTATGGGTTCAGTGCCTCCTCCTCGGAGAGCCCTAAACCAATATTTTACATGGCTCAATGTTGCAATATATTCTTTTCAATCTGTACAGCTCGCGTGGGAAGTCTCTCTGGGGATTTCCGTCTCCTCCCTATGGGAGGGTGGTGGGATGTAAAAATGTAAACTATTTTTACCCTCAGCTATGTCACAAGGGATTCATGTCGGTCTGTGTTCTTTCTTTTTTGGAATAAAAAGAGGAAGGTACATGAAGCACGACGGCTCCGTGTCGTTCTCCCAGGCGACTTGGAGGAACAATGTTTGGTGTCTTGCTAGACTATCCATTGATGTGTTTGGGTCTCGACGCATACATAGTGCTGGCTCGGTGTGTTTCTGTGACAGAATCACACAGGGGCTAAGTGCGCCTTGGTTGCTTGTTAAAACAGCGTTTTTATAGGGCAACTGGGATGGAGTTTTGTCTCTTCCGAGCGCCAGTTTACTAGGTTGTCTCGATGAATTCTCGTTCATATCTGGGGGATGTTAACGGAATAGATCTGAACATAGGTAGAGGGGTCTCACGCCCTTGGGGTGGGCCACTGAGCACGGTCTAAATGGGGACCGTCTGGGTGGCGCCCTCTTTTCATGTTTTAGATCGACACGCATACCTGCCCCCTCTCCTGGAGTGGCCAGGTTGGCGTGGTTAGGACACGGGACTGGTCTGGTCATGCTGGTCCAGGTCAGTTAACCCGTACCCTGAGGGACTTGTGCTTTTTTCGGGGGGAAAAATGCCAGGTCGGTCCGGGTGTCACAGGGTTAGGCGCTATGGAGACCCTTGTTGGGTACATATTGTACACTGCACTATCGTAATGGCTTACGGCTATGCCAACCTGTACACGTCCGATCTCGTCAGATCTCGGCCGCTACGCAGGTTCGGTCCTGGTTAGTACTTGGTTGGGAGACCGCCTGGGAATACCAAGTGCGGTGTGCTTAGGGCTGGTTCTCCATTCTTTTCGCTCCTCTCTCACGCGTGGCGAAGAGGGGGCTGTTGGGGTGGTCTTGGACCTCCTCTGGTAACCCTGTGCTTCCCGTGCCGCCGGGCCCGGTCCGAAGTAATGTTTCGTCGACCCGTAGGCCTGGAATAACCCTTTTTTGAAAACTGAAACACTTGTACTGCGGTATAGCCGGTGTATACCCGCAGGTGTGTTTTGGAGTTTTTTCTTGAGGGGTTATAGGAACGACCACCGCATAGGGTAACGACAGGGTGGTTGGTTCCCTGGTGTGTTGGAGCAGAGTCAACTCCCGGGTTACCCGGTTGAGTGTGCCCCTGCACGTTCATGACGTCTGCCAATCATGTCAGCCTTCTCTGCCTCATACCCTCTGGGGTTTTTTTTTTTTAAAGGAGGCTTTGTCATGGTGATCAACAACGCCAGCATACGCCCCTTCCGCCGGGGCGGCTGTTTTCAGCTGACTCCTTTGGCGCCTGTCTCGTCCGCAGTGCTCCAGGCTCAGGTTACAGCCTGTTGCCTGGTTTCCCCGGTGCGCTGCCTGCTTCCGTTGGTTAACCTTTTTTGTGTGCTTACGGCCATGCTGGCTGCCTGTTCTGCAGGGTCAGTGTGCCAGGCGGTGTGCTATTGGGGGGAAAGGGCCCGCTCTTGAGAGGGGCCTTATCCGAATACGCTGGCGGTGTGGGGGGCGGTGTCACTAAGTGACCACCTGGTGGGGTCTTGATGCCTGGTGTCATTGGCCTCTCCAGGCCCCCGTTTTCCAGGGGATCCAGTCCCTTTGGTGGGTCTGGGTCTTGCTTCGCGCTCCGCTGCTACGGCCTTGTCACGGGGTTGGGTTTGCTCTTGACCCCGTGATTTCTGGGGGCAGTAACGAGGTT
Source organism: Notolepis coatsorum (assembly GCF_963971535.1). Taxonomy (NCBI): domain Eukaryota; kingdom Metazoa; phylum Chordata; class Actinopteri; order Aulopiformes; family Paralepididae; genus Notolepis; species Notolepis coatsorum. The sequence continues at coordinate 89,705 of NW_028171112.1, forward strand.
GTTCCTTCCGTTCGTTCCCGGGTGGCATGCGGGTTGTGCGTGTGTGTAGTCGTGGGGTCAGGCCACGGTCTGCTCACCCTGTGCGTTGAATTGCTTGAGTGCCTCTTCGCACGGTCAGGTCCGCCGCCCTCCCGGAAACCTCCAATAGGGGGGGTGCCCTCCATTAGGGGGGGTCGGGGGGCTCGGTCCTCCCCGATCTGAAGGTTGTGGGGGGCCTCAGCGGGGTACATTTGTCGGCCGATGGCTCTCACTCGGCCTCCCTTGTGCAGAGAGTGACGCTGAGCGAGAGCCATTACGAAACAGAACGGTTATAAGTAGTGGTGAGTAGTGGTGACGCTCGGCGTCCGACGCCGCTGCAGCCCTTGATCTCACCCTGTGGTGAAAGCTTGGGAAGGAGGCGAGTAGGTGGCCACACACCTGCTTATGAAGGTAAGCTGATAGGGGTGTGGTCAGACGAATGTTGGGATGTAAAGGTACATTGTGGAATTTTTTATTCAGTGCGCGTGCACGAGCGAGGTACAGTGCAGAGAGTGACCACTACTCACAGAACTTGGTTATAGTTATAACCTATCGTTATTCTCCTGCTAGACTCTGGGGACACCATCTGCCGGTCTGCCTGCAAGACTACTCTGCAGAAGCTTGATGTTCTCTATCACTCTGCTGTCCGTTTCTCTACAAATGCCCCTTTCAAAACTCACTGCACTGTATATTCCTCTATAAACTGGCCCTCCTTACAGACCCTTTCAGAACTCACTGCACTGTATATTCCTCTATAAACTGGCCATCCTTACAGCCCCTTTCAGAACTCACTGCACTGTATATTCCTCTATAAACTGGCCATCCTTACAGCCCCTTTCAGAACTCCCTGCACTGTATATTCCTCTATAAACTAGCCATCTTTACAGACCCTTTCAGAACTCACTGCACTGTATATTCCTCTATAAACTGGCCATCCTTACAGCCCCTTTCAGAACTCACTGCACTGTATATTCCTCTATAACAGGGGTGGGCAATTATTTTTCCCAGGGGGCCGAATGAGCAACTGAAAATATGTTGGGGGGCCGGGCCAAAATTCCAAACTCAATTATGCATAATATACATTTTATTTCTATATAAAAAGCAGTGAATGGCATTGTTTTGACCCCTGGTAAGAGTGTATGTTATTATTTGGCAATTAAAAGGTGAGGTTAGCTTTCAAAAATATCATTTATTCAAATAGAATTTATTTCCAAAATGATAAACAAAATGTGAAACATTAATAACAAAAGGCATTTTGAGTTTCATATACTATTGAAACAAGGATTTTCTTAGCTTTCTAAAGACATCACATCATCTTATAGCAAAAATAAACAAGACATGTCACTGAACTGTGTAAAGAAAAGTGTCCCAGTTTTGTAGCCTTTTTTACTTTACATGCCTATATTAAACATTTAATGTTTTCAGAACTGTGCAAAATATATATTTCCACATTTTAGTGTTCTTCAGTTATTTTTTTTTTCATTCAGTGTGAGAAATCCAGTCTCTGTTGAGCTTTAACAAGTCCATCAAAGTCAGGTTGCATGTCTGAGGTGGAGATGCGAAGCACAGCTGCCAGATGTTCATCAGTGAGAGAGGATCTGTACCTGGACTTGGTAAACGTCATGACTGAATGTCTGTTCACATAATGTAGGTGGATCCAAAGAGAACCAACATCTCCTAAGCGTATATTGTGCGTGTGAACGTTGACATGAAAAGAAAAAAGTTAAAAAAAAAATATAAAAAAAAAAAAATTGTATTATCATGTAATCTTTCGCGGGCCGGTCAGATGCCCAGGTCGCCTGTTGCTTCTTCCCAATCCAACAGTGCAAAAATGCTTCCGCATTCGTCACCGCAGGTACCGTAGTGGCGTGCGGTAATGCGCCTTTCATTTTCCTTCGCCCAGCGCCCAGGTGCGTGCACCGGCGGCGGCGTGCTCGCTCAGGTGCGTGCGTGCGCCGGCGTGCTCGCGAGGTGCCCGCGCATGCGCATGAGATCCCGCCTTGGTTCGACACGAGCGGAGCTCATTATATGCCAGTAACCGCCCCTTTATTCAGTATCCAGAAATAGCTCAATTGGCAAGACTGCATGGCTGTGGATCCTATGGCTCGTTGCTGGCGAGTTCGATTCCCTTCAATTTTTTTTTTTTTTTTTTTTTTAACGTGCATTCGGCATTCTTTCGCCGTTTCATTTCGCCGGTTAAGTTTAGGCATTGTTTCGGAGTTGGTTAAGGTTAGGCATTGTTTCGGAGTTGCTTAAGGTTAGAAGGGTTAAGTTTAGGCGCTGTTAAGGAGCTGGTTAAGGTTAGAGTTTGACTTAGAGAATGGCAATATTTTTTAACATGCATTCATTTCACCGGTTAAGTTTAGGCATTGTTTCGGAGTTGGTTAAGGTTAGGCATTGTTTCGGAGTTGCTTAAGGTTAGAAGGGTTAAGTTTAGGCGCTGTTAAGGAGCTGGTTAAGGTTAGAGTTTGAATTAGAGAATGGCAATAGACAGCCAGCCGAGGTTTCAAGTGATTCGTTGCAATGTACGCGGAAATGCCATAGCATTTGTCTAAGCGGGCCTGAAAAGAAAGGCGCTTTACCGTAGTGGCCTGCGGTGACGAATGCGGAAGCATTTTTGCACTGTTGGATTGGGAAGAAGCAACAGGCGCCCAGGTCTGCTCTATAATCTGGCCATCCTTCTCTTCCTTTAGAGGCCCATCTAACGCCTTCCTCCCCTCCTCCAGTGTTTTTCTCTTCCGCCTCATTTAATGGTCATCCTGCAAACTGTGCTTTTCTACCCGTCGCTGGACTTCAACGGACTCGACTGACTTCTCAAGAAGAGGTACTGATCAATGCGGCTAATTTTCTGTCTGTCGGCCACAACAAGGACAGATCTGGAGCTTCTCTCTCCCTCTACCGCTCCACCCCGGCCTACATCGCGAGGCCTTCATCATCCTACTCATAGTGCTGTTCTCTATGGTTCTAGTTCTCACCATCCTACTCATAGTGCTGTTCTCTATGGTTCTAGTTCTCACCATCCTACACATAGTGCTGTTCTCTATGGTTCTAGTTCTGGGGGGCCGGTCAGAGATACCGTCCTCCATTGAACCTCTCATCCAACTCATAGTCCAGTCAATTGGTCTGTCACTGTGTAATCTGCATCTTCCGCCCCTGGTGCTCTCGCAGACTCTGGGAGTATTTCTCCTGTATTTGTCATTTGTTTGGGTGCAGCAATACTGTTTACAGTACTATACACCACCGCTGTAATGAGGTGCTAACCCATGCCAGCCCCTGATGGGGTCGAGTCCCTCCCGTCAGCTGTCTGTCCAAGCGGTCACATGGACCTTCCCTATAGTTGTCCGTCAGCTGCTCTTTTCACAGCGGTCACTAACTAGGCTACATCTGAATTTATAATAAAAACACAAGATACTTGTGCCCTAATGATAACGATAAGCGCACAATGAAGAAAGTAGGGATGTCCAATATTATCGGCCTACCGATATTATCGGCCGATATTGGCATTCAAATGTAATATCGGAAATGATCTGTAACCTTTATTTACCCAGGCAAGCAAGTAAGAACAAATTCTTATTTTATTTATTGTCAAAAGTATGCATAATGTTGTGTTAATTCCACAACAAGAGATATGTAATGTTAATTACCTGAAATTATTACGTTTTTTGGGGGGGGAAACCCTGCATATATCCATATCGGTTGATATCGGAAATTAAGAGTTGGACAATATCGGTGTATCGGATATCGGTAAAAAAGCCAATATCGAACATCCCTAGAAGAAACCAAATCCCATTGCCAAGAGAAAGTCTGACATGCCTATAAATAACTACACTATGGAACTACATACTATAATAATGATCATAATGGCCCCCAAAAACAGCGTAGGAAACGTCAACAGGCCCTTTGATGTGAACTCTGCAGGTATTGACAACGCTGATGCTACATACCTACCGTACCACATGTCCCCATATGGTCTCTGCATTACTGGAAACTCCTACACGTTGGTGTGAACGAAACAGGATCAAAATAAATGTAGGATAAAGCTGACCCGGGGGCAGGGCGAGTGGGCTTAAGCAAACGTTTATTCCAATCAGCGTGCGTCCCGGAACACTGTATATGTATATATCCCAGATTCTATGTTTTCCCCCAGGTACGACGCAGCCTCCGTGCGCGCCAGGGTTATGGACAGCGTTGGAATGTTAATGGTTTTCCGATAATTACAGCTATCTGCGCCGCTGCGACTCAGGGCGGTTTATAAACACGGCCGTGTTTGTCTGTTTATTTTCACATCGACAGGGGGGGGAAGCGGCGTTCGGGTTCGCTACCGCGCCGAGTTTAAGTTGACTTCACGTAAAATAAAACGGAGGAAGTCTGCGCTTTCGATCGTGACCGGCGTCTCGTCGTGGCATATCGCTACTACAGTAGGCGCCGGGTGGACGAAACGCAGTGGAGATTTCACAAGAGAGACGACATTTTTTTTGTTGAATTTGTGGGAATAAAACACAATAAGCACCGACCAGGAAGCAACATTGTTTTCCCGCCGATTTTATCTCTGGTCAGGTTTGGGGCGGCACGGTGGCACAGTGGTTAGCACTGCTGCCTCACAGCAAGAAGGTTGGAACTCCAGCAGGGGGCCTTTCTGTGTGGAGTCTGCATGTTCTCCCCGTGTTCGCATGGGTTTCCTCCGGGTTCTCTGGTTTCCTCCCACACCATGAAAAAAAAGACATGCATCTTATGTAGGGAGTACAGATGAAAACTAGCTCATTAGCTAACTCTGGCACGTTCACGTTGATGTGGAAACTGAAGATGTTGATTCATGTGCACTGTCCCTGGGTAAAAAATGTTCAGGACTGATAGGGGATACACAATTCTTTACTACAATGTAAATACAGTACAGCATACAGTAGGCTTGTTATGCGTGGGTATATTTGTATCCCTGTTAGTTAGTTTGTTCGTCCGTTCCACGTATGTTGTGTTCATGTAATCTTGATCTGTGTTCTCCAGTGTTTTGTATTGTCTTCCTTGTCCTGTGCCTTAGTTGTAGTTCCTTGTCTTCCTCTAGGCAACACCAAAATGTATGTATTTTCACATTTTCTGCACAAAAAAATGCCCAGAACAATATCCAAATAAATGTCTGTCACTCACTGAGGAAAAGGTGTATTTGCACCAAATTTGACATGGAGGTTCAGAACACCTAAATAAAACGTCCCATGTTGAATAAACAATCATTCCCCGGTAAACTATATGCAGTTATGCAACAAAACAAAAGGTTTGACTGGCCGTTTTTACACAAAGGCAGGGGTGCGTTGGTCATGGGACGGGGTTGCACGGCGAGCAACCGGTTCTGTGAGCAGAAGCACGCGCACGCACATGCACGGCTGTGCACGTGCGTGCACACAGGAATGCACTGCACTCGACTGATGTGCCAACTCGCCACGTATACCCACCTGGCTACCCTGCATGACAATAGCTCAGGTCGTCAGGTGTGTTCAAATACGTCCTCAGTATACAATCACACAAAACTTGTGAATGAAATGTGTTACATTCCATTCCTAGAGGCCATTAGGCACTGTCTTTATTCTGTGTGCGCATGCGAGGGAACATATACACCATATATATCCTTTGTTTCAGTCACGGCACCCTTCATAAGTACTTAAAGTTTAGATGGTTAAACTATTTCTTTCTAAATAGTTTTCTAGCCTCTTTGCCTTTTATATTAAATAAGATATTACCTTCTACATTCAGGAAGGATATAATACAGAACTGGCTTTAACTGAGTACTCTTTTTTTCCTATTAAGATACCCTCTGCTCTACACCAAGCTCTTAGTATAACCTGTTTATCCCATAATATGCTCAGTAACCTCCACAATAATCTGAGCACACCGGGGCGCACTTTTATAAACCTGGTAGGTAGGGGACTTCATTTGGCCCTGGGGCCGATTGCACGCCTTACTACAGCTTCCACTTCCTTCCATCTTGATGTCCTAATATCCATCTCATACATTACCTCTCCTAATGGTGGTATATCAGGAGGAAGGCCCATTTAATGGTAAATGGTAAATGGCTGCATTTATATAGCGCTTTTATCCAAAGCGCTTTACAATTTTGTTCCTCACATTTGACCCGTTCACTCACACATTCACACACCGATGACAGAGGCAACCTATGCAAGGTGCCAATCGGGAGCAATTAGGGGTTAAGTGTCTTGCTCAAGGACACTTGGACAAGCTGCCTGGGAGGAGCGGGAATCGAACCGGATTACCAGATGATTACCACTGTCCGCCCCTGTACTCTCTATTCTTTCTTGTATCTGAGAACATGTTTTTTTTTTTTTTTTTTTTTTTTAGCTTTGAGTTTCCCTCCCTTTCCTTGGCTGAACATTCCCTTAACAAACGTATGGATCCTATAAAATGCTGTCCTGACTCACTCCTTCTTCTTTCTCTTCCTCCTCAGTTGTTCTGCCCTCCTGAGTACTGCTAGCCGACTCCTTAGCTCTTCCTGCAAAACATTCATTCCTTTAGGCCCATCCCTCCTCCAGTGTCTTCCTTTAGGCCCATCCCTCCTCCAGTGTCTTCCTTTAGGCCCATCCCCTCCTCCAGTGTTTTCCTTTAGGCCCATCCCTCCTCCAGTGTCTTCCTTTAGGCCCATCCCCTCCTCCAGTGTCTTCCTTTAGGCCCATCTAACACCTTCCTCCCCTCCTCCAGTGTCTTCCTTTAGGCCCATCTAACACCTTCCTCCCCTCCTCCAGTGTCTTCCTTTAGGCCCATCTAACACCTTCCTCCCCTCCTCCAGTGTCTTCCTTTAGGCCCATCTAACACCTTCCTCCCTCCTCCAGTGTCTTCCTTTAGGCCCATCTAACACCTTCCTCCCTCCTCCAGTGTCTTCCTTTAGGCCCATCTAACACCTTCCTCCCCTCCTCCAGTGTCTTCCTTTAGGCCCATCTAACACCTTCCTCCCTCCTCCAGTGTCTTCCTTTAGGCCCATCTAACACCTTCCTCCCCTCCTCCAGTGTCTTCCTTTAGGCCCATCTAACACCTTCCTCCCTCCTCCAGTGTCTTCCTTTAGGCCCATCTAACACCTTCCTCCCTCCTCCAGTGTCTTCCTTTAGGCCCATCTAACACCTTCCTCCCCTCCTCCAGTGTCTTCCTTTAGGCCCATCTAACACCTTCCTCCCCTCCTGCAGTGTCTTCCTTTAGGCCCATCTAACACCTTCCTCCCCTCCTCCAGTGTCTTCCTTTAGGCCCATCTAACACCTTCCTCCCCTCCTCCAGTGTCTTCCTTTAGGCCCATCTAACACCTTCCTCCCTCCTCCAGTGTCTTCCTTTAGGCCCATCTAACGCCTTCCTCCCTCCTCCAGTGTGTTCCTTTAGGCCCATCTAACACCTTCCTCCCCTCCTCCAGTGTCTTCCTTTAGGCCCATCTAACACCTTCCTCCCCTCCTCCTCTTCCTTTAGGCCCATCTAACACCTTCCTCCCCTCCTCCAGTGTCTTCCTTTAGGCCCATCTAACACCTTCCTCCCTCCTCCAGTGTCTTCCTTTAGGCCCATCTAACGCCTTCCTCCCTCCTCCAGTGTGTTCCTTTAGGCCCATCTAACACCTTCCTCCCCTCCTCCAGTGTCTTCCTTTAGGCCCATCTAACACCTTCCTCCCTCCTCCAGTGTCTTCCTTTAGGCCCATCTAACACCTTCCTCCCCTCCTCCAGTGTCTTCCTTTAGGCCCATCTAACACCTTCCTCCCTCCTCCAGTGTCTTCCTTTAGGCCCATCTAACACCTTCCTCCCCTCCTCCAGTGTCTTCCTTTAGGCCCATCTAACACCTTCCTCCCCTCCTCCAGTGTCTTCCTTTAGGCCCATCTAACACCTTCCTCCCCTCCTCCAGTGTCTTCCTTTAGGCCCATCTAACACCTTCATCCCTCCTCCAGTGTCTTCCTTTAGGCCCATCTAACACCTTCCTCCCCTCCTCCAGTGTCTTCCTTTAGGCCCATCTAACACCTTCCTCCCCTCCTCCAGTGTCTTCCTTTAGACCCATCTAACACCTTCCTCCCCTCCTCCAGTGTCTTCCTTTAGGCCCATCTAACACCTTCCTCCCCTCCTCCTCTTCCTTTAGGCCCATCTAACACCTTCCTCCCTCCTCCAGTGTCTTCCTTTAGGCCCATCTAACACCTTCCTCCCTCCTCCAGTGTCTTCCTTTAGGCCCATCTAACACCTTCCTCCCCTCCTCCAGTGTCTTCCTTTAGGCCCATCTAACACCTTCCTCCCTCCTCCAGTGTCTTCCTTTAGGCCCATCTAACACCTTCCTCCCTCCTCCAGTGTCTTCCTTTAGGCCCATCTAACACCTTCCTCCCTCCCTCCTCCAGTGTCTTCCTTTAGGCCCATCTAACACCTTCCTCCCTCCTCCAGTGTCTTCCTTTAGGCCCATCTAACGCCTTCCTCCCTCCTCCAGTGTCTTCCTTTAGGCCCATCTAACACCTTCCCCCCTCCTCCAGTGTCTTCCTTTAGGCCCATCTAACACCTTCCTCCCCTCCTCCAGTGTCTTCCTTTAGGCCCATCTAACGCCTTCCTCCCCTCCTCCAGTGTCTTCCTTTAGGCCCATCTAACACCTTCCTCCCCTCCTCCAGTGTCTTCCTTTAGGCCCATCTAACACCTTCCTCCCTCCTCCAGTGTCTTCCTTTAGGCCCATCTAACACCTTCCTCTCCTCCTCCAGTGTCTTCCTTTAGGCCCATCTAACACCTTCCTCCCCTCCTCCAGTGTCTTCCTTTAGGCCCATCTAACACCTTCCTCCCTCCTCCAGTGTCTTCCTTTAGGCCCATCTAACACCTTCCTCCCTCCTCCAGTGTCTTCCTTTAGGCCCATCTAACACCTTCCTCCCCTCCTCCAGTGTCTTCCTTTAGGCCCATCTAACACCTTCCTCCCCTCCTCCAGTGTCTTCCTCAGTGTTGTGCTAGTTACTGAAAAATAGTAACTCGGTTACTTTACTAGTTACTTCATTTCAAAGTAACTTTGTTACTGTACTAGTTACTTACACCCAAAAGTAATGAGTTACTGTGAAAAGTAACTAGTTATTTAAAAAAAAAAAAAAAGATTGCTCCCGAGTCCCGTACTCAAAATCGGTTGATCAACTTGACAGTTTCCATTCACATCACCGAACTCTGCTAAGCAATGTGGTCTAGATACAAACACAAATCTGACACAAACAAATGTTGTCCCGAGTCGATATAATAAGAAGTGCGCCGGTTGAAGGAACAGCCTTGATGTCGCCGGAGCGTTTCATTATAACCATTATAATTCAAGGGTACTACGACTATGCGTGCACCTCATGGTACCAAAGCACCTCAAAGGCGCTTAAAACAAAATTACAAACATCACAAAACAAACTGGTCAGACTACTACTTGACCTGAACCCCAGAACCCACCTCACCCCTGCCCACTTTGACAACCTAGGATGGCTTAGAGTAGACGACAGAGTACAGCAACTTGCAATGGGCCTGGTCTACAAGATACACTATACGACCGGGGTACCCATGTACATGTCAAAATACTTCCCAAAGGTCAGTGAATACCACAACCACTACACCAGAGGAAGCTCAACAAATCATGTAAAACCCAGATTCGGCTCAAACAAGGGACTAAACACGTTTCGCAATTATGCCACAACAATGTGGAACGCCCTACCCAAAGCTAGGGGTAACAGTACTGTATATTTGAATACCGTTTATGTCACAAATGTATCAGTACTAAATACCTATATGTCCCTATGCCATAAATGTCATGTATGTTGTGTATGTCATAAATGTCTATATGAAATGAAAATGGGGGACCCTGATGGAAACAAGACAAACGTCTTTCTCAGGTCTGCATCCCCTTAACAATTGTGTGTATTGAGCCGTACTGTATTGTACCCATTCTGCAATCTGTTAAATAAAGTTTTCATTCATTCATTCATTCATTCACCATCTTGCAAGTTGCAACGTTGTTTAAGATATCAATCAAAGCATTGCAACGTTAGAATAGTTAGGATATCAATTGTGCATGAAAGGACTATATTTATATTGTTTGATTAGTATTATGAGATTCCCTGGCAGATTTCGTACAGTCAAAATCCGTTGATCAACTTGAGTTTCAGTGAACACATTGCACTCACCAAAGTCTGCGGTGGTCGAGATGTAGTAACGTTACGTTAGTCCAGTTGACTCCAGCAGCGCCTCAAACATGTTCTTTATCTCGTTTCCATGTTGTATATTAATTATCTCTCCAAGTAGTTGCTAAATGGTTTGTTAGTTTGTTACTGCATTCTTTTTATGTAGATTCATAGCGAGCGTTTGTTTTGTTTACAATAGAGAGGGTCTATTTCTTTCCGTAGCCGCATTTCTGGTTTGCGCATTTCTGATTGGCCAGTGGCCAGACTCGCCTCGTATCATTCTATGCGGGTGGGGATGCGGATAATAATAATAATAATAATAATAATAATAATCACTACCGCTCGCTATCAATCTACGCCGTATATAACGCAAATAACGCAGTGACGAACCATTCAGTAACGTAAGTAGCGTTACTGAATTTCAAAAGTAATGCGTTAGAGTACTAGTTGCGGCAAAAAGTAACTTCGTTTCTGTAACGCGTTAGTCCCAACACTGGTCATAATAGAACATTCTAGAACATTTGTGATTTCACAGTATGTCATAATAGTACATTCTAGAACATTCTAGAACATTTGTGATTTCACAGTATGATGTCATAATAGTACATTCTAGAACATTTGTGATGTCACAGTATGATGTCATAATAGGACATTCTAGAACATTTGTGATGTCACAGTATGATGCCATAATAGAACATTCTAGAACATTTGTGATGTCACAGTATGATGTCATAATCAAACATTCTAGAACATTTGTGATGTCACAGTATGACGTCATAGCAAACATTCTAGAACATTTGTGATGTCACAGTATGATGTCATAATCAAACATACTAGAACATTTGTGATGTCACAGTATGATGTCATAATAGAACATTCTAGAACATTTGTGTACAGTATATATTCAACAATTCTCTCAACCACTGCCGGAGAGTTCAACAATTCTCTCAGAAGAGGTGGAAAGCTGTGGAAAGATGGATTTTGAGAGGTGCGCAGAGTGGCGGCGTCTGCGTCCGCCGGAACGGTGCAACGAGGACATGTGCAGGGGTAGTGGTCGGTGGTGGGAGGCGAACAAAGTAGATATGGAGGATCGGAAACAGGGAAGACCTCGCGATTGGTGGCCCCGGCCTGTGAGCGGCTGTCCAGGGTATTGGGAGGATGGTGATGGAAGTAAATGGTGTGATGGAAGTAAATGGTGTGAGGAGGGCGAGGAAGATAGCGAAAGGGAACAGGCAGATATGGAGCTAACGACCGATAACGGAGAGGGAAGTGAGAAGGAGGCCTCGGAGATGGTGGAAGACAAAGGGAAGGAGTCGGATGGTGTAAAGAAGAAGAAGAAGGAAGAGGAAGAACGGGAGAGGGAGGAGGAGGGGTGGGATACGGTGAGGAAGAAGAGGAAGAAGCGGACGGAGAGGAACGACAGCGATGGGGATAGTGAGAGTAGGGGGGAGGAGAGGGGGGGAGAAGGGGGGAAGAGGAAGAAAGGGGGGGACGATAGCTCAAGTGGTCCGGGAGACGAGGGTGCAGGAAAAGATGTGGCAAAAGCGCAAGTGATCCATATAGTGGTCAGGCTTGAGGGGGAGAGGGATGAGAGGAAAGTAGGTAGGCTCGAGTGGCCCAAACTCATTGCCGAGCAATTAGGAGAGGTAAAGTACGTGAACGTTTTGTGGGATGGGAATCTGGCCGTAGGGTGTGGTAGTGAGGGGCAGGTGGAGGTGGCTAGGCAGATGCAGAGCATTGGGGGGGTGGGTATAAGTAAGGTGGCGAGAGTAGGGGAGAAGAGGGGGGGGGGATGTAAGGGGGTGATAGTTGGGGTACCGGTCGAGGTTACAGTAGAGCAGCTGGTGGAAGAGCTAAAGGAGGACAGGCGTAATGGCATAGTTAAGAGTGCAGCAAGGATGAAGAGGGGAGCGGAGAGGGCAGTGACGGGGACGGTAGTGATTACGTTTGAGGGTGGGGTTGTTCCTAGCGAGGTATTAGTAGGGCGTAGGATGTATAGGGTTAGGGAATTTGTTCATAATCCTCTTAGGTGCTATAGGTGCCAGGGGTTTGGCCATATAGCTACCACGTGTATGAAGGGGATGAGGTGCGCTAGGTGTGGCGGGGAACATGAATATGGGAAATGTGGAGAGGGAGTGAAGCCGAGGTGCTGTAGTTGTGGTGGGGAGCACAGTGTAGCGTTTCGGGGGTGCGAGGTGATGATGAAGCAGGTCGCGGATCGGAGAGAGAGAAGGGAGGGTAAGTTGACGTATGCTGGGGCGGTTAGCAGGGCAGGACAGGGGAGCCAAGAAAGGGTGCAGGGGGTTGAAGGAGGGCATTTGGCAGTGAGGGTAGAGCAGGTGGAAAGAGACAGGGGAAGGGAGGAGAAATTAGGTATTGTGGCCTTCGTGGCAGGGGTAGTTACTGGTATGGCAGAGGTTACGGGTAGAACAGAGATGGTGAAGATGATTGTTAGGATAGCGGTTCAACATCTGGGATTGGAAGGTCTGGACTGGAGGGAGGTGTGTGAAGAGTTGGCTGAGGGGGCTGCGAGGGACAGGGCTGCGAGGGACAAAGCGGCCCAGGAGAAGATAGCAGGGGGCAAGGAGGGTCCCGCGGAGGGGGGCTCAGACAGGAAGTAGCAGCAGTAGAGGCACTCCAATGGACAATGTAGTTGATGACGGGGTCCAGTAGAAGAAGAAAAAGAAGGTGAAGAAGGAGAAGAAGGAGAAGAAGAAGAGCCCATAAAAAGAATTGCGGAGGGCAGTAATACGCCTCGATGCGTCTACTCTGCCGGAAATTCAAATAAGAAGAAGAAGAAGAGAAGAGGAGCAGAGAAGAAGGAGAAAGTGTGAGTTGAAGAGGCCTAAAGATGGAACACCACTAGTGTAGTATAAGAAATCCCGCGGAGGGGGGCTCAGACAGGAAGTAGCAGCAGTAGCTGCACTCCAATGGACAATGTAGGTGATGACGGGGTCCAGTAGAAGAAGAAAAAGAAGGAGAAGAAGGAGAAGAAGAAGAGCCCATAAAAAGAATTGCGGAGGGCAGTAATACGCCTCGATGCGTCTACTCTGCCGGAAATTCAAATAAGAAGAAGAAGAAGAGCTGGGAGTATCTTCCTTCTCTCTTAAATCATTCTTTGGCATGGATAATGAGAACCACCAGTTGATCACAGAGGCAGTGCTGACATTTCTGCATGCTTCAGAGTTGTACCAGAGGATATAGCGTTAGTGTATGTATTAGTATTGGACAGGCAAGAGGAGCAGAGAAGAAGGAGAAAGTGTGAGTTGAAGAGGCCTAAAGATGGAACACCACTAGTGTAGTATAAGAAATGAGGAGGGAAGAAATACGCCAAGAAAGAAGAAGAAGAAGAAGAAGAAGAAGAAGAAGAGATCATCAAAAGAAGTGCGGAGGGCAGTAATACGCCACGATGCGTCTAATCTGCCGGAAATTCAAAAGAAGAAGAAGAAGATCGCAGAGCAGTGGAGCAGGGAGGGTTCCCCCTCTTGGGGGGGCCTTCCAAGAGAGGAGATGATGTTTGTATTGTGATTGTATGACAAGAGGAGCAGAGAAGAAGGAGACAGAGACGATAGAAATGTGTTTTGAAGATGAGAAGAAGAAGAAGAGGAGTGTAAACTTTCTCAAGTGTGGGCGAAGCAAGAATTGTGGAGGGCAGTAATACGCCACGATGCGTCTACACTGCCGGAAATTCAAATAAGAAGAAGAAGAAGAATATTCAACAATTCTCTCAGAAGATCAGATCGAAGGGATTCTGGTGGCGATGAGATGGAGGGTTCCCCCTCTTGGGGGGGCCCTCCAAGAGAGGAGATGATGTTTGTATTGTGATTGTATGACAAGAGGAGCAGAGAAGAAGGAGACAGAGACGATAGAAATGTGTTTTGAAGAAGAGGAGTGTAAACTTTCTCAAGTGTGGGCGAAGCAAGAATTGTGGAGGGCAGTAATACGCTACGATGCGTCTACACTGCCGGAAATTCAAATAAGAAGAAGAAGAAGTTCTCAGATCGCTACTTGTCAGCTACTTGTCTGTAAGCTTGAATATATTCTGTAGATACCATTTTAAAATCCCCACATGGAAAAGGAAACAATGTCCTGTACAATCCTTAATGAGCTGCGTCTGGAGGGAAGGGTCTGTGATGTGGTTATTAAAGTCAACAGCACTGAGTTGAATGCCCACAAGGCCCTCCTGTGTGACTGCAGTGACTATTTCAGGTCAGTTTAGCTTGGTTCAGGTTAGCTTAGTTCAGGTTAGCTTCATTAGTAAACAGATACCATACTGAATGTCTACTGTAAAAAGATAATATACTGTACTTTTACTGTAAAAATATACTATACTGTACTTCTACTGTAAACAGATACTATACTGTACTTCTACTGTAAACCGATACTGTACTTCTACTGTAAACCGATACTATACTGTACTTCTACTGTAAACCGATACTATACTGTACTTATACTGTAAACAGATACTATACTGTACGTCTACTGTAAAACATATACTATACTGTATCGGCAGTTGGCCTCTGGTATGCGTACCATTAGCGTTAGCCACGCTTCTAAGAGGTTGGCAGTCGACTACGGCTCCTTTCGACCGATTAGTCGACTATTCGACTAATAGGGGTCAGCCCTAATTACTACACAGGACAGAATGTTGCTTACTGTTTACTCATCAGATATCTCTGTACTCTGCGTCCCACAGAGCCCTCTTCACTCGCTGGAGCGACTCAGAGAAAGCAGTCTACACTATCCCTGGGTTGTCCCCGGGTATGATGCAGCTCATCATAGAGTACGCCTACACACGCTTTGTGCTGGTGACAGCAGAGAACGTGAAAGAGCTTCTGGTGGCTGCAGACCAGCTTCGCGTTACTGGCATAGTAGGAGCGTGCTCTGACTTCCTAGAAGGCCAGCTGTCTCTGGAAAACTGTGTCGGCATGTGGAGGTTCACGGACATCTACAACTGCCCTGACCTGAGGCGCAAGGCCCATCTCTTCATCGTGTGCCACTTTGAGGAGATGCTGCGCTTCTCACAGGAGTTTGTGGAGCTGTCCCCGCAGCAACTGGTGGACATCATCGAGAGGGATGATCTGAACGTGAAGAGCGAGGAGACGGTGTTCGAGGCCGTCCTCCGTTGGATCGACCACTCCCG
>NW_028171112.1:110000-132500 GCF_963971535.1 Notolepis coatsorum
CCTGCCAGCGGGGAGTGTCTCAAACAGGCTGTGACCGGGGTGGTAGGGGTCAGAGGGGAGTGTCTCAAACAGGTTGTGACCGGGGTGGTAGGGGTCAGAGGGGAGTGTCTCAAACAGGTTGTGACCGGGGTGGTAGGGGTCAGAGGGGAGTGTCTCAAACAGGTTGTGACCGGGGTGGTAGGGGTCAGAGGGGAGTGACTCAAACAGGTTGTGACCGGGGTGGTAGGGGTCAGAGGGGAGTGACTCAAACAGGTTGTGACCGGGGTGGTAGGGGTCAGAGGGGAGTGACTCAAACAGGTTGTGACCGGGGTGGTAGGGGTCAGAGGGGAGTGACTCAAACAGGTTGTGACCGGGGTGGTAGGGGTCAGAGGGGAGTGTCTCAAACAGGTTGTGACCGGGGTGGTAGGGGTCAGAGGGGAGTGACTCCAACAGGTTGTGACCGGGGTGGTAGGGGTCAGAGGGGAGTGTCTCAAACAGGTTGTGACCGGGGTGGTAGGGGTCAGAGGGGAGTGGCTCAAACAGGTTGTGACCGGGGTGGTAGGGGTCAGAGGGGAGTGACTCAAACAGGTTGTGACCGGGGTGGTAGGGGTCAGAGGGGAGTGACTCAAACAGGTTGTGACCGGGGTGGTAGGGGTCAGAGGGGAGTGTCTCAAACAGGTTGTGACCGGGGTGGTAGGGGTCAGAGGGGAGTGACTCCAACAGGTTGTGACCGGGGTGGTAGGGGTCAGAGGGGAGTGTCTCAAACAGGTTGTGACCGGGGTGGTAGGGGTCAGAGGGGAGTGGCTCAAACAGGTTGTGACCGGGGTGGTAGGGGTCAGAGCGGTGTGCGCAGACATGTTGTTCTCACTCTGAACACCGTTGACCCTCGTGACCTTCCGCACACACACAGACGGTGGAGGTGCTTTGCCCCACTTTTATCATTGGCACAACATTGGCAACGTTAGCAGCTAACATAGGCGACATTATAAATGTTAGCACCATGCGTTAGCCATATCGTTATTAGAATTTTTGTCATATTTACTTGTTTTAGGCCAAATTCGTCTCAATACAAGATTTAATTGAGTGTTAAGGAGGTTATTTGTCTCATTGTATTCATGTAAGATATCTAGGGACGGGCCGGCTGGTATGATGCTATGCCCTCCGTGTCTTTTACAATAAAGCTGAGAAAAGGATTCTTACAAAACAGATGTTTTTAAATGTTAATGGAACCTAGAGCAGCAACAGCACCAGGCTATGGAACCGTTATGTTTTCCAGCTCCTACCTCTCAGCTGGAACTTAAAAACAGGCATCTGGCAACCAGTACAAATAAATGTGAGAGCACAAAACCTTTACTTCAGTGTGTTCAAACCTCTCTTACTCTATATAGCACTCAAAGTGATTTTAAATGGCAAATTACTTTGTGTATGCAATCGTCAAAATAAATAAAGGGGCGACAGTGGGTCGGGAGTTAGAGCGGTCGTCTGGCAATCCGAAGGATCCCGTGGGTTCGATTCCCGCTGCTCCCGGGCACCGTGTCAATGTGTCCTTGAGCAAGGCACTTAACCCCTAATTTGCACCTTGCATAGTTGCCTCCGCCGTCGGTGTGTGAATGTGTGAGTGAACGGGTCAAATGTGAGGAACAAATTGTAAAGCGCTTTGGATAAAAGCTGCTATATAAAAAAGCAGCCATTTACCATTTAAATAAACTAGCCCCATTTTTGCCCGATGCTTAAGAGGTTAAATAATCTCAGCACGTTGGCAGCAGTATGTGTTTGCTGCTTGTTTTGTTTATTGCATAATGTACTTATGCTGCTACAATCTAGTTTCAACAGCATCCAACTGTGAGGGCTGGCCCAGTACCGCACGCTTCCAGGTACCAATTACCTTCACGCACCTGAAGGGAGTTTCAAATCAGCTAGATGGGAGCCCTTATATACTCTGGGTTTCTGAACGTTCAGTGTCGGGTCGTTTTGCTTACCACCACCTGCTGCTTGTTCCTCCCGTGTTGTTTCTCCATTGTTTTCTCCAGTACATTTCCTGGAGATCGCCGCTGTTACCCCTCTCTGCCCCGTGGACCCGTGCCTCGTTTTTTCCCCGTTGCCCTCGGTGAGTTTTTGGAAGTATATTTTTGATGCTCTGTTTTCCTCATTCTTTCCTGGACTCAAGACCTGCATTCTGTTTTTGTGTGTTCCGTTAACACTGAAGAGGTGTCGCTTGTTTTAGTTACTGGACTCTACTTATTACTGGACTGCCTCGTAATCCCTACGCTCGTTTATTGACGCTCTTTTTCTCTGTTCCTCCCGAGTGGATATACAAGAAGCTGCAGAGCCGCAGAGCCAGGGCCGCAGCGCCACAGAGCCAACTCTGCTCTGGGACGAGCTGCAGAGCCGCAGAGCCTACTCTGCTCAAGGACATTCCCCCTGAATGTTTTATGTTGTTTTTTTGCTCTTTCTGTTTGTAAATAAATACGCCCATTGTTTTTGGCTAACTCTGAACTACCTGTCTGTGTCGTGCTGTTGGGGTTGTTTACAAACCATAACACCAACAGGCCTTCTCCTCCTTATGCCTTATGTTGAAAACCTCCAAGACCAAGGTCATGTGGTTCGGTAACACGGGTTCTGTGCCCAATCCCCCCCCCCCATATAAAACCCCTCAACATAATGATCCTAGAGCAGATCTCTGAATGTATATGGGTATATGGCTGGACAACACACTTTTCCCATCATATTAACAAGTTGCAAGCAAAATTGGTTTTCTGTACAGGATTCACTCTTCTTTCACTTTTTCTGCTAGACTAGAAAATGACAGTTCTGTTTCGTAATGGCTCTCGCTCGGCGTCACTCTCTACACTGTACCTCGCTCGTGCACGCGCACTGAATAAAAAATTCCACAATGTACCTTTACATCCCAACATTAGTCTGACCACACCCCTATCAGCTTACCTTCATAAGCAGGTGTGTGGCCACCTACTCGCCTCCTTCTTCGCTTTCACCACAAGGAAGTGCCTTCGGTAGATCCCCACTTGACGAGGTTGCTAGTAGAAGAAAGTTGGAAAACAAGAGATACGTTGACATCATATCTTTATTTTCTCTCTCACTATTTTAGAGAAAATACGGCGATATTGTCTTCGTTACTGGAGTGTCTGGAAGATGATGATCATTCTACACCTCCACCGGGTTTTTTTGTATTAGGAGCTCACGCTGCTGACATGCTTCCCAACTACAATCCTCCTTGCTGCGGCTGATGGGGTAAGACCCTCCAGCAACACAGCTGGACTGTAGGACGCACCGATTGTTGTGAGAAGCGGTGGGTTCCAGGTTGGGTGAGTAATGTTGGCTTGCGAGCACCACTTGTCTGTTAGTGCTATGGGGGCTAGCTGACAATGTTACGAAAACCGGCCCCAGATTAGGGTCCTTTGTTCAGCCTTTTTAGGCGACGGCGGAGGATCTTGGTTTGAAGCCCATTATAGTCAACTAGTGGGCCACAACCAGTAACTGGTGATCCCAGGATTCTCTGGACGAGTGGATGCTTCTCTGTCACCGTGTAGGCCCCATCTTTCATATACAAATGAGAGTATACCCTAAACGAGGAAATGTGGGCATGGATGTTCGTTATCGGGAGATCCATGTTCAAGTCGGCTACAGCCCAGATGGGACTTGTGCTGGCTCCGCCGGATGTCTGGTAAAATCACCGTTGTAAACTGTGTTGACATCTCTTTTTCTCTTCTCTCTTAAAAGGTGAGGAGGGTTTCAGAACGGCGGCCTGTCTGAAGTGTGGCTTGTTATATCGTTGTGTACAAGTTCAGGTGATAGCTACTTAGCTTGCGTGCTAGTTGTGGCCTACCTGTTAGCCAGTCAGCTGTTAGCTGCAGCGCTAGCCCGTTGTGTCACTAGGCTAGGAAACGTTAGCTTGCAGCTATCGGTCGAGAGCGGCTGTTAGCTTGATGCTACACTGTTGAACATTGCTGTGACTATAACATGCCTTGAAACACTCTGACTACGACATCATCTTTGACAGAGGATGTTAGTCGAACCTACCCGGAGCCCGGCCGGCGAGGACTGACAAACACAGGAATGCTGTGTTTACCTTCGGTGCCCCGTTAGCCAGACTGCAGTTCGCTTGGCCGGCGTTCGTGGTAGGAAGGTCCTGACCAGACCTTAAAACGCGTCTTCTTCCTTACCTTCTGAATGTTTTGTAATAACTATGTTTTCCAAAACGAGTGTTGCTGCAATGCATTGAGGATACGACGCGTGTTGTGTGTGAATTGTCTTGTCACTGGTATAGCTTCTCCATGCAAATCGGGTTGTTGTTACATATCGCTGCTGTCGGGACAAAACCTCATAACTCCAAAAACCCAACTTTTCAGCAGATGAAAAAAACTAACACAAATTTGAGGGTGAATAGAGTTAGGAGGTTTAGACAGATGATCGGTTTAATGCTTTTCCATTGTTTAAACTTTGTAAAACCCACACACACATATGGAGGATGATCTACGGAGTTGATTTATATAATAAAAAAATAAATAAAAAAATGGAGTTATGAGGTTTTGTCCCGACAGCAGCGATATGTAAAAATGATCTGGTTAGTTGTGTTGAGAAACATCATGTGTGTTCATGTACCGTGTACTCACAACTAAGGGGGTTAATTAACCTATAAAGCTATGCTTAGTGACATATGAGTGAAGAATGATTCTTTTTCTCAGCCTGTAATGACAATGAACAGTGTGTTCACATATTAACAGGTTTACCTGTTCAACTAGCCGTATCAAGGGTAAGGTAGGAGGGGTGTTTTTCCCCCTGGTTCCCTGGGCTTCCCCCCCCTCCTTTCAGACATGTTGTTTACAATATATTGTGTCACTGTGTTGTAGGGATACGATGTAACCCTTAGCTTAATTGCTGGGGTTGTGCTAACCGCTTGAGAAACTATATTTTCCTAAAGAAAAGATTGTTTGGTCACTTTTCGTGTGTGCTTAGCAAGGCCTGTGGCCGATACTAATCGAGAATTATGTATTCTCTCATTATAAAAAACGGCGTTCCTCTGTAGAGTGTTTTTGCCATTTTTTGTGGTGATAAAGGGTTGTGAGTGTCGTATGATCTACAACTGGGTTAGGTTGGCCACAGAAGCACATGTGTAAGTCTGGTACCGGGGCTCTTAAGGGGGCCCTCTCTATTCTGTGTTTTTTCCTTAGTAAAAATCAGATAGCAGGTTAGCACATGAGCTGTGTGAAGCTGTTAAGAAGACACTTCATGTAGCAGACTATGACTGTGTCATGCTCTATTTGTCATTACATCGTATCATGGGTGTGGGGTCGTAAAGGGGTGAACTGGTAATCCTTTCCTCCCCTTCTTTGATGGGCAGGGGTTAAGACCTCCTGTCCTTCAAGGTTCCTGTCACGTTGCTGTTCGGCACGTTACAGGGTAAGGGGGGGGGGGGGGGGAGTTTCCTGGTCCCACGCCCTGGAATATTGGGCGTGTGCACCGCAGAAATTCCCCCGCCATAGAGTACCTCACTGTGCGCGTCTCTGTTGGTAAGACTTCCGTGAGCTGTTCGGGTCCATTTGATCTGTTTCAGGGAGTGGTCAGGGCTCCTCCTCACGAAGCTCCTATTCTGGCCTTCTGTGAGTTAGGACTCTCCTTCCATGTGAGGGAGCCTCCTCAGAGTGCAGAGCCTCCTCCTCAGATTGTCAAGGTGAGTAGAACTTCAAAAAGGAGTCCTGCTCTATTGTGTGTGTATTCGATTCAATTCGATTATTGAGTGTGTATGGGTTCAGTGCCTCCTCCTCGGAGAGCCCTAAACCAAGATTTTACATGGCTCAATGTTGCAATATATTATTTTCAATCTGTACAGCTCGCGTGGGAAGTCTCTCTGGGGATTTCCGTCTCCTCCCTATGGGAGGGTGGTGGGATGTAAAAATGTAAACTATTTTTACCCTCAGCTATGTCACAAGGGATTCATGTCGGTCTGTATTCTTTCTTTTTTGGAATAAAAAGAGGAAGGTACATGAAGCACGACGGCTCCGTGTCGTTCTCCCAGGCGACTTGGAGGAACAATGTTTGGTGTCTTGCTAGACTATCCATTGATGTGTTTGGGTCTCGACGCATACATAGTGCTGGCTCGGTGTGTTCCTGTGACAGAATCACACAGGGGCTAAGTGCGCCTTGGTTGCTTGTTAAAACAGCGTTTTTATAGGGCAACTGGGATGGAGTTTTGTCTCTTCCGAGCGCCAGTTTACTAGGTTGTCTCGATGAATTCTCGTTCATATCTGGGGGATGTTAACGGAATAGATCTGAACATACGTAGAGGGGTCTCACGCCCTTGGGGTGGGCCACTGAGCACGGTCTAAATGGGGACCGTCTGGGTGGCGCCCTCTTTTCATGTTTTAGATCGACACGCATACCTGCCCCCTCTCCTGGAGTGGCCAGGTTGGCGTGGTTAGGACACAGGACTGGTCTGGTCACGCTGGTCCAGGTCAGTTAACCCGTACCCTGAGGGACTTGTGCTTTTTTCGGGGGGAAAAATGCCAGGTCGGTCCGGGTGTCACAGGGTTAGGCGCTATGGAGCCCCTTGTTGGGTACATATTGTACACTGCACTATCGTAATGGCTTACGGCTATGCCAACCTGTACACGCCCGATCTCGTCAGATCTCGGCCACTACGCAGGTTCGGTCCTGGTTAGTACTTGGTTGGGAGACCGCCTGGGAATACCAAGTGCGGTGTGCTTAGGGCTGGTTCTCCATTCTTTTCGCTCCTCTCTCACGCGTGGCGAAGAGGGGGCTGTTGGGGTGGTCTTGGACCTCCTCTGGTAACCCTGTGCTTCCCGTGCCGCCGGGCCCGATCCGAAGTAATGTTTCGTCGACCCGTAGGCCTGGAATAACCCTTTTTTGAAAACTGAAACACTTGTACTGCGGTATAGCCGGTGTATACCCGCAGGTGTGTTTTGGAGTTTTTTCTTGAGGGGTTATAGGAACGACCACCGCATAGGGTAACGACAGGGTGGTTGGTTCCCTGGTGTGTTGGAGCAGAGTCAACTCCCGGGTTACCCGGTTGAGTGTGCCCCTGCACGTTCATGACGTCTGCCAATCATGTCAGCCTTCTCTGCCTCATACCCTCTGTTTTTTTTTTTTTTTAAAGGAGGCTTTGTCATGGTGATCAACAACGCCAGCATACGCCCCTTCCGCCGGGGCGGCTGTTTTCAGCTGACTCCTTTGGCGCCTGTCTCGTCCGCAGTGCTCCAGGCTCAGGTTACAGCCTGTTGCCTGGTTTCCCCGGTGCGCTGCCTGCTTCCGTTGGTTAACCTTTTTTGTGTGCTTACGGCCATGCTGGCTGCCTGTTCTGCAGGGTCAGTGTGCCAGACGGTGTGCTATTGGGGGGAAAGGGCCCGCTCTTGAGAGGGGCCTTATCCGAATACGCTGGCGATGTGGGGGGCGGTGTCACTAAGTGACCACCTGGTGGGGTCTTGATGCCTGGCGTCATTGACCTCTCCAGGCCCCCGTTTTCCAGGGGATCCAGTCCCTTTGGTGGGTCTGGGTCTTGCTTCGCGCTCCGCTGCTACGGCCTTGCCACGGGGTTGGGTTTGCTCTTGACCCTGTGATTTCTGGGGGCAGTAACGAGGTTGTTCCTTCCGTTCGTTCCCGGGTGGCATGCGGGTTGTGCGTGTGTGTAGTCGTGGGGTCAGGCCACGGTCTGCTCACCCTGTGCGTTGAATTGCTTGAGTGCCTCTTCGCACGGTCAGGTCCGTCGCCCTCCCGGAAACCTCCAATTTTGTTTGTTTGTACAGTGTCTCCTCCCCCCCCCCCCTCAATGTACAGTTTTACTTGTTTATACAGTGTGCCCCCCCCCCCCAACCACCTCCAATGTAAATTACCCAGTATGGTTGTCAATATCCCAATGTACCCAACCCCCCCCCACCCAACCTCCTCCAATGTACAGTTTCTACGTCAAATGTATATACTCCCTTTTCTTGACTCCTTCTGTATCACAAACAGTACTGTATTTGCAAATCTGGTATGTCATAAATGTATAGATGTAGCAGTACTGACTATCTGTATGTCATGTATGTCATATATGTCCTGATGAATTGAAAATGGGGGACCCTGATGTAAACAAGACGAAAGTCTTTCTCTGGTCTGCATCCCCTTAACAATTGTGTGTATTGAGCTGTACTGTATTGTACCCATTCTGCAATCTGTTAATAAAGTTTTCAATCAATCAATAAAAGGGGGGGTGCCCTACATTAGGGGGGGTCGGGGGGGCTCGGTCCTCCCCGATCTGAAGGTTGTGGGGGGCCTCAGCGGGGTACATTTGTCGGCCGATGGCTCTCACTCGGCCTCCCTTGTGCAGAGAGTGACGCTGAGCGAGAGCCATTACGAAACAGAACGATAGGTTATAAGTAGTGGTGAGTAGTGGTGACGCTCGGCGTCCGACGCCGCTGCAGCCCTTGATCTCACCTTGTGGTGAAAGCTTGGGAAGGAGGCGAGTAGGTGGCCACACACCTGCTTATGAAGGTAAGCTGATAGGGGTGTGGTCAGACGAATGTTGGGATGTAAAGGTACATTGTGGAATTTTTTATTCAGTGCGCGTGCACGAGCGAGGTACAGTGCAGAGAGTGACCACTACTCACAGAACTTGGTTATAGTTATAACCTATCGTTATTCTCCTGCTAGACTCTGGGGACACCATCTGCCGGTCTGCCTGCAAGACTACTCTGCAGAAGCTTGATGTTCTCTATCACTCTGCTGTCCGTTTCTCTACAAATGCCCCTTTCAGAACTCACTGCACTGTATATTCCTCTATAAACTGGCCCTCCTTACAGACCCTTTCAGAACTCACTGCACTGTAAATTCCTCTATAAACTGGCCATCCTTACAGCCCCTTTCAGAACTCACTGCACTGTATATTCCTCTATAAACTGGCCATCCTTACAGCCCCTTTCAGAACTCACTGCACTGTATATTCCTCTATAAACTAGCCATCCTTACAGACCCTTTCAGAACTCACTGCACTGTATATTCCTCTATAAACTGGCCATCCTTACAGCCCCTTTCAGAACTCACTGCACTGTATATTCCTCTATAACAGGGGTGGGCAATTATTTTTCCCAGGGGGCCGAATGAGCAACTGAAAATATGTTGGGGGGCCGGGCCAAAATTCCAAACTCAATTATGCATAATATACATTTTATTTCTATATAAAAAGCAGTAAATGGCATTGTTTTGACCCCTGGTAAGAGTGTATGTTATTATTTGGCAATTAAAAGGTGAGGTTAGCTTTCAAAAATATCATATATTCAAATAGAATTTATTTCCAAAATGATAAACAAAATGTGAAACATTAATAACAAAAGGCATTTTGAGTTTCATATACTATTGAAACAAGGATTTTCTTAGCTTTCTAAAGACATCACATCATCTTATAGCAAAAATAAACAAGACATGTCACTGAACTGTGTAAAGAAAAGTGTCCCAGTTTTGTAGCCTTTTTTACTTTACATGCCTATATTAAACATTTAATGTTTTCAGAACTGTGCAAAATATATATTTCCACATTTTAGTGTTCTTCAGTTATTTTTTTTTTCATTCAGTGTGAGAAATCCAGTCTCTGTTGAGCTTTAACAAGTCCATCAAAGTCAGGTTGCATGTCTGAGGTGGAGATGCGAAGCACAGCTGCCAGATGTTCATCAGTGAGAGAGGATCTGTACCTGGACTTGGTAAACGTCATGACTGAGAATGTCTGTTCACATAATGTAGGTGGATCCAAAGAGAACCAACATCTCCTAAGCGTATATTGTGCGTGTGAACGTTGACATGAAAAGAAAAAAGTTTAAAAAAAAATAGAAAAAAAAAAAATTGTATTATCATGTAATCTTTCGCGGGCCGGTCAGATGCCCAGGTCTGCTCTATAATCTGGCCATCCTTCTCTTCCTTTAGGCCCATCTAACGCCTTCCTCCCCTCCTCCAATGTTTTTCTCTTCCGCCTCATTTAATGGTCATCCTGCAAACTGTGCTTTTCTACCCGTCGCTGGACTTCAACGGACTCGACTGACTTCTCAAGAAGAGGTACTGATCAATGCGGCTAATTTTCTGTCTGTCGGCCACAACAAGGACAGATCTGGAGCTTCTCTCTCCCTCTACCGCTCCACCCCGGCCTACATCGCGAGGCCTTCATCATCCTACTCATAGTGCTGTTCTCTATGGTTCTAGTTCTCACCATCCTACTCATAGTGCTGTTCTCTATGGTTCTAGTTCTCACCATCCTACACATAGTGCTGTTCTCTATGGTTCTAGTTCTGGGGGGCCGGTCAGAGATACCGTCCTCCATTGAACCTCTCATCCAACTCATAGTCCAGTCAATTGGTCTGTCACTGTGTAATCTGCATCTTCCGCCCCTGCTGCTCTCGCAGACTCTGGGAGTATTTCTCCTGTATTTGTCATTTGTTTGGGTGCAGCAATACTGTTTAGAAGTCTACACCACCGCTGTAATGAGGTGCTAACCCATGCCAGCCCTGATGGGGTCGAGTCCCTCCCGTCAGCTGTCTGTCCAAGCGGTCACATGGACCTTCCCTATAGTTGTCCGTCAGCTGATCTTTTCACAGCGGTCACTAACTAGGCTACATCTGAATTTATAATAAAAACACAAGATACTTGTGCCCTAATGATAACGATAAGCGCACAATGAAGAAAGTAGGGATGTCCAATATTATCGGCCTACCGATATTATCGGCCGATATTGGCATTCAAATGTAATATCGGAAATTATCTGTAACCTTTGTTTACCCAGGCAAGCAAGTAAGAACAAATTCTTATTTTATTTATTGTCAAAAGTATGCATAATGTTGTGTTAATTCCACAACAAGAGATATGTAATGTTAATTACCTGAAATTATTACGTTTTTTTGGGGGGGAAACCCTGCATATATCCATATCGGTTGATATCGGAAATTAAGAGTTGGACAATATCGGTATATCGGATATCGGTAAAAAAGCCAATATCGAACATCCCTAGAAGAAACCAAATCCCATTGCCAAGAGAAAGTCTGACATGCCTATAAATAACTACACTATGGAACTACATACTATAATAATGATCATAATGGCCCCCAAAAACAGCGTAGGAAACGTCAACAGGCCCTTTGATGTGAACTCTGCAGGTATTGACAACGCTGATGCTACATACCTACTGTACCACATGTCCCCATATGGTCTCTGCATTACTGGAAACTCTTACACGTTGGTGTGAACGAAACAGGATCAAAATAAATGTAGGATAAAGCTGACCCGGGGGCAGGCGAGTGGGCTTAAGCAAACGTTTATTCCAATCAGCGTGCGTCCCGGAACACTGTATATATATCCCAGATTCTATGTTTTCCCCCAGGTACGACGCAGCCTCCGTGCGCGCCAGGGGTATGGACAGCGTTGGAATGTTAATGGTTTTCCGATAATTACAGCTATCTGCGCCGCTGCGACTCAGGGCGGTTTATAAACACGGCCATGTTTGTCTGTTTATTTTCACATCGACAGGGGGGGGGGGGGGGGAGCAGCGTTCGGGTTCGCTACTGCGCCGAGTTTAAGTTGACTTCACGTAAAATAAAACGGAGGAAGTCTGCGCTTTCGATCGTGACCGGCGTCTCGTCGTGGCATATCGCTACTACAGTAGGCGCCGCGTGGACGAAACGCAGTGGAGATTTCACAAGAGAGACGACATTTTTTTTGTTGAATTTGTGGGAATAAAACACAATAAGCACCGACCAGGAAGCAACATTGTTTTCCCGCCGATTTTATCTCTGGTCAGGTTTGGGGCGGCACGGTGGCACAGTGGTTAGCACTGCTGCCTCACAGCAAGAAGGTTCGAACCCCAGCAGGGGGCCTTTCTGTGTGGAGTCTGCATGTTCTCCCCGTGTTCGCGTGGGTTTCCTCCAGGTTCTCTGGTTTCCTCCCACACCATGAAAAAAAAAAGACATGCATCTTATGTAGGGAGTACAGATGAAAACTAGCTCATTAGCTAACTCTGGCACGTTCACGTTGATGTGGAAACTGAAGATGTTGATTCATGTGCACTGTCCCTGGGTAAAACATGTTCAGGACTGATAGGGGATACACAATTCTTTACTACAATGTAAATACAGTACAGCATACAGTAGGCTTGTTATGCGTGGGTATATTTGTATCCCTGTTAGTTAGGTTGTTCGTCCGTTCCACGTATGTTGTGTTCATGTAATCTTGATCTGTGTTCTCCAGTGTTTTGTATTGTCTTCCTTGTCCTGTGCCTTACTTGTAGTTCCTTGTCTCTGCTTCCTCTAGGCAACACCAAAATGTATGTATTTTCACATTTTCTGCAAAAAAAAATGCCCAGAACAATATCCAAATACATGTCTGTCACTCACTGAGGAAAAGGTGTATTTGCACCAAATCAGAC
The DNA here is from genome assembly GCF_963971535.1 of Notolepis coatsorum. Taxonomy (NCBI): domain Eukaryota; kingdom Metazoa; phylum Chordata; class Actinopteri; order Aulopiformes; family Paralepididae; genus Notolepis; species Notolepis coatsorum. The sequence continues at coordinate 122,392 of NW_028171112.1, forward strand.
ATGGAGGTTCAGAACACCTAAATAAAACGTTCCATGTTGAATAAACAATAATTCCCCGGTAAACTATGCAGTTATGCAACCAAACAAAAGGTTTGACTGGCCGTTTTTACACAAAGGCAGGGGTGCGTTGGTCATGGGACGGGGGTTGCACGGCGAGCAACCGGTTCTGTGAGCAGAAGCACGCGCGCGCACATGCACGGCTGTGCACGTGCGTGCACACAGGAATGCACTGCACTCGACTGATGTGCCAACTCGCCACGTATACCCACCTGGCTACCCTGCATGACAATAGCTCAGGTCGTCAGGTGTGTTCAAATACGTCCTCAGTATACAATCACACAAAACTTGTGAATGAAATGTGTTACATTCCATTCCTAGAGGCCATTAGGCACTGTCTTTAGTCTGTGCGCACGAGAGGTAACATTTATGCGCATGCGCGGGAGCGTGCACGTGGCGTCATTAAAACGCGGTGCAACCAGGTATGAAATCACCAACGCACCACTGCACAAAGGTACACAAAGGTAATATATGATGGTGACTTTACACTGCTCCGGAAATAAAGGGTATAGGTTCCCCTGAATCATTCAAGGTATAACACTTGATACTGACTCTCAGAATTGGCACAAATAAAACACTATGTCCAGGCAAACCTTTGTCTATGTAGGCTTTAGATCAGGATGGTCAACCAGTCAGAGACTAAGAGCCACGGAAATGACTGTGGTGCCACAATGAGCCACACCATATATATCCTTTGTTTCAGTCACGGCACCCTTCATAAGTACTTCAAGTTTAGATGGTTAAACTATTTCTTTCTAAATAGTTTTCTAGCCTCTTTGCCTTTTATATTAAATAAGATATTACCTTCTACATTCAGGAAGGATATAATACCGAACTGGCTTTAACTGAGTACTCTTTTTTTCCTATTAAGATACCCTCTGCTCTACACCAAGCTCTTAGTATAACCTGTTTATCCCATAATATGCTCAGTAACCTCCACAATAATCTGAGCACACCGGGGCGCACTTTTATAAACCTGGTAGGTAGGGGACTTCATTCGGCCCTGGGGCCGATTGCACGCCTTACTACAGCTTCCACTTCCTTCCATCTTGATGTCCTAATATCCATCTTATACATTACCTCTCCTAATGGTGGTATATCAGGAGGAAGGCCCATTTAATGGTAAATGGTAAATGGCTGCATTTATATAGCAGCTTTTATCCAAAGCGCTTTACAATTTTGTTCCTCACATTTGACCCGTTCACTCACACATTCACACACCGATGACAGAGGCAACCTATGCAAGGTGCCAATCGGGAGCAATTAGGGGTTAAGTGTCTTGCTCAAGGACACTTGGACAAGCTGCCTGGGAGGAGCGGGAATCGAACCGGATTACCAGATGATTACCACTGTCCGCCCCTGTACTCTCTATTCTTTCTTGTATCTGAGAACATGTTTTTTTTTTTTTTTTTTAGCTTTGAGTTTCCCTCCCTTTCCTTGGCTGAATATTCCCTTAACAAACGTATGGATCCTATAAAATGCTGTCCTGACTCACTCCTTCTTCTTTCTCTTCCTCCTCAGTTGTTCTGCCCTCCTGAGTACTGCTAGCCGACTCCTTAGCTCTTCCTGCAAAACATTAATTCCTTTAGGCCCATCCCCTCCTCCAGTGTCTTCCTTTAGGCCCATCCCTCCTCCAGTGTCTTCCTTTAGGCCCATCTAACACCTTCCTCCCTCCTCCAGTGTCTTCCTTTAGGCCCATCCCCTCCTCCAGTGTCTTCCTTTAGGCCCATCCCCTCCTCCAGTGTCTTCCTTTAGGCCCATCCCCTCCTCCAGTGTCTTCCTTTAGGCCCATCCCCTCCTCCAGTGTCTTCCTTTAGGCCCATCCCTCCTCCAGTGTCTTCCTTTAGGCCCATCTAACACCTTCCTCCCTCCTCCAGTGTCTTCCTTTAGGCCCATCTAACACCTTCCTCCCCCCCTCCTCTTCCTTTAGGCCCATCTAACACCTTCCTCCCCTCCTCCAGTGTCTTCCTTTAGGCCCATCTAACACCTTCCTCCCCTCCTCCAGTGTCTTCCTTTAGGCCCATCTAACACCTTCCTCCCCTCCTCCAGTGTCTTCCTTTAGGCCCATCTAACACCTTCCTCCCTCCTCCAGTGTCTTCCTTTAGGCCCATCTAACACCTTCCTCCCTCCTCCAGTGTCTTCCTTTAGGCCCATCTAACACCTTCCTCCCTCCTCCAGATGATTACCACTGTCCGCCCCTGTACTCTCTATTCTTTCTTGTATCTGAGAACATGTTTTTTTTTTTTTTTTTTTTTTTAGCTTTGAGTTTCCCTCCCTTTCCTTGGCTGAATATTCCCTTAACAAACGTATGGATCCTATAAAATGCTGTCCTGACTCACTCCTTCTTCTTTCTCTTCCTCCTCAGTTGTTCTGCCCTCCTGAGTACTGCTAGCCGACTCCTTAGCTCTTCCTGCAAAACATTAATTCCTTTAGGCCCATCCCCTCCTCCAGTGTCTTCCTTTAGGCCCATCCCTCCTCCAGTGTCTTCCTTTAGGCCCATCTAACACCTTCCTCCCTCCTCCAGTGTCTTCCTTTAGGCCCATCCCCTCCTCCAGTGTCTTCCTTTAGGCCCATCCCCTCCTCCAGTGTCTTCCTTTAGGCCCATCCCCTCCTCCAGTGTCTTCCTTTAGGCCCATCCCCTCCTCCAGTGTCTTCCTTTAGGCCCATCCCCTCCTCCAGTGTCTTCCTTTAGGCCCATCCCTCCTCCAGTGTCTTCCTTTAGGCCCATCCCCTCCTCCAGTGTCTTCCTTTAGGCCCATCCCCTCCTCCAGTGTCTTCCTTTAGGCCCATCCCTCCTCCAGTGTCTTCCTTTAGGCCCATCCCCTCCTCCAGTGTCTTCCTTTAGGCCCATCCCCTCCTCCAGTGTCTTCCTTTAGGCCCATCCCCTCCTCCAGTGTCTTCCTTTAGGCCCATCCCCTCCTCCAGTGTCTTCCTTTAGGCCCATCCCCTCCTCCAGTGTTTTCCTTTAGGCCCATCCCCTCCTCCAGTGTCTTCCTTTAGGCCCATCCCCTCCTCCAGTGTCTTCCTTTAGGCCCATCCCTCCTCCAGTGTCTTTCCTTTAGGCCCATCTAACACCTTCCTCCCCTCCTCCAGTGTCTTCCTTTAGGCCCATCTAACGCCTTCCTCCCCTCCTCCAGTGTCTTCCTTTAGGCCCATCTAACACCTTCCTCCCTCCTCCAGTGTCTTCCTTTAGGCCCATCTAACACCTTCCTCCCTCCTCCAGTGTCTTCCTTTAGGCCCATCTAACACCTTCCTCCCTCCTCCAGTGTCTTCCTTTAGGCCCATCTAACACCTTCCTCCCCTCCTCCAGTGTCTTCCTTTAGGCCCATCTAACACCTTCCTCCCCTCCTCCAGTGTCTTCCTTTAGGCCCATCTAACACCTCCCTCCCCTCCTCCAGTGTCTTCCTTTAGGCCCATCTAACACCTTCCTCCCCTCCTCCAGTGTCTTCCTTTAGGCCCATCTAACACCTTCCTCCCCTCCTCCAGTGTCTTCCTTTAGGCCCATCTAACACCTTCCTCCCCTCCTCCAGTGTCTTCCTTTAGGCCCATCTAACACCTTCCTCCCCTCCTCCAGTGTCTTCCTTTAGGCCCATCTAACACCTTCCTCCCCTCCTCCAGTGTCTTCCTTTAGGCCCATCTAACACCTTCCTCCCTCCTCCAGTGTCTTCCTTTAGGCCCATCTAACACCTTCCTCCCCTCCTCCAGTGTCTTCCTTTAGGCCCATCTAACACCTCCCTCCCCTCCTCCAGTGTCTTCCTTTAGGCCCATCTAACACCTTCCTCCCCTCCTCCAGTGTCTTCCTTTAGGCCCATCTAACACCTTCCTCCCCTCCTCCAGTGTCTTCCTTTAGGCCCATCTAACACCTTCCTCCCCTCCTCCAGTGTCTTCCTTTAGGCCCATCTAACACCTTCCTCCCTCCTCCAGTGTCTTCCTTTAGGCCCATCTAACACCTTCCTCCCTCCTCCAGTGTCTTCCTTTAGGCCCATCTAACACCTTCCTCCCTCCTCCAGTGTGTTCCTTTAGGCCCATCTAACACCTTCCTCCCCTCCTCCAGTGTGTTCCTTTAGGCCCATCTAACACCTTCCTCCCCTCCTCCAGTGTCTTCCTTTAGGCCCATCTAACACCTTCCTCCCCTCCTCCAGTGTCTTCCTTTAGGCCCATCTAACACCTTCCTCCCTCCTCCTCTTCCTTTAGGCCCATCTAACACCTTCCTCCCCTCCTCCAGTGTCTTCCTTTAGGCCCATCTAACACCTTCCTCCCCTCCTCCAGTGTCTTCCTTTAGGCCCATCTAACACCTTCCTCCCCTCCTCCTCTTCCTTTAGGCCCATCTAACACCTTCCTCCCCTCCTCCAGTGTCTTCCTTTAGGCCCATCTAACACCTTCCTCCCCTCCTCCAGTGTCTTCCTTTAGGCCCATCTAACACCTTCCTCCCCTCCTCCAGTGTCTTCCTTTAGGCCCATCTAACACCTTCCTCCCCTCCTCCTCTTCCTTTAGGCCCATCTAACACCTTCCTCCCTCCTCCAGTGTCTTCCTTTAGGCCCATCTAACACCTTCCTCCCTCCTCCAGTGTCTTCCTTTAGGCCCATCTAACACCTTCCTCCCTCCTCCAGTGTCTTCCTTTAGGCCCATCTAACACCTTCCTCCCTCCTCCAGTGTCTTCCTTTAGGCCCATCTAACACCTTCCTCCCCTCCTCCAGTGTCTTCCTTTAGGCCCATCTAACACCTTCCTCCCTCCTCCAGTGTCTTCCTTTAGGCCCATCTAACACCTTCCTCCCCTCCTCCAGTGTCTTCCTTTAGGCCCATCTAACACCTTCCTCCCCTCCTCCAGTGTCTTCCTTTAGGCCCATCTAACACCTTCCTCCCTCCTCCAGTGTCTTCCTTTAGGCCCATCTAACACCTTCCTCCCCTCCTCCAGTGTCTTCCTTTAGGCCCATCTAACACCTTCCTCCCCTCCTCCAGTGTCTTCCTTTAGGCCCATCTAACACCTTCCTCCCCTCCTCCAGTGTCTTCCTTTAGGCCCATCTAACACCTTCCTCCCCTCCTCCAGTGTCTTCCTTTAGGCCCATCTAACACCTTCCTCCCTTCCTCCAGTGTCTTCCTTTAGGCCCATCTAACACCTTCCTCCCCTCCTCCAGTGTCTTCCTTTAGGCCCATCTAACACCTTCCTCCCCTCCTCCAGTGTCTTCCTTTAGGCCCATCTAACACCTCCCTCCCCTCCTCCAGTGTCTTCCTTTAGGCCCATCTAACACCTTCCTCCCCTCCTCCAGTGTCTTCCTTTAGGCCCATCTAACACCTTCCTCCCCTCCTCCAGTGTCTTCCTTTAGGCCCATCTAACACCTTCCTCCCCTCCTCCAGTGTCTTCCTTTAGGCCCATCTAACACCTTCCTCCCCTCCTCCAGTGTCTTCCTTTAGGCCCATCTAACACCTCCCTCCCCTCCTCCAGTGTCTTCCTTTAGGCCCATCTAACACCTTCCTCCCCTCCTCCAGTGTCTTCCTTTAGGCCCATCTAACACCTTCCTCCCCTCCTCCAGTGTCTTCCTTTAGGCCCATCTAACACCTTCCTCCCTCCTCCAGTGTCTTCCTTTAGGCCCATCTAACACCTTCCTCCCCTCCTCCAGTGTCTTCCTTTAGGCCCATCTAACAACTTCCTCCCCTCCTCCAGTGTCTTCCTTTAGGCCCATCTAACACCTTCCTCCCCTCCTCCAGTGTGTTCCTCAGTGTTGTGCTAGTTACTGAAAAATAGTAACTCAGTTACTTTACTAGTTACTTCATTTCAAAGTAACTTCGTTACTGTACTAGTTACTTACACCCAAAAGTTATGAGTTACTGTGAAAAGTAACTATTTAGTTATTTAAAAAAAAGATTGCTCCCGAGTCCCGTACTCAAAATCGGTTGATCAACTTGACAGTTTCCATTCACATCACCGAACTCTGCTAAGCAATGTGGTCTAGATACAAACACAAATCTGACACAAACAAATGTTGTCCCGAGTCGATATAATAAGAAGTGCGCCGGTTGAAGGAACAGCCTTGATGTCGCCGGAGCGTTTCATTATAACCATTATAATTCAAGGGTACTACGACTATGCGTGCACCTCATGGTACCAAAGCACCTCAAAGGCGCTTAAAACAAAATTACAAACATCACAAAACAAACTGGTCAGACTACTACTTGACCTGAACCCCAGAACCCACCTCACCCGTGCCCACTTTGACAACCTAGGATGGCTTAGAGTAGACGACAGAGTACAGCAACTTGCAATGGGCCTGGTCTACAAGATACACTATACGACCGGGGTACCCATGTACATGTCAAAATACTTCCCAAAGGTCAGTGAATACCACAACCACTACACCAGAGGAAGCTCAACAAATCATGTAAAACCCAGATTCGGCTCAAACAAGTGACTAAACACGTTTCGCAATTATGCCACAACAATGTGGAACGCCCTACCCAAAGCTAGGGGTAACAGTACTGTATATTTGAATACCGTTTATGTCACAAATGTATCAGTACTAAATACCTATATGTCCCTATGCCATAAATGTCATGTATGTTGTGTATGTCATAAATGTCTATATGAATTGAAAATGGGGGACCCTGATGGAAACAAGACAAACGTCTTTCTCAGGTCTGCATCCCCTTAACAATTGTATGTATTGAGCCGTACTGTATTGTACCCATTTTGCAATCTGTTAAATAAAGTTTTCATTCATTCATTCATTCACCATCTTGCAAGTTGCAACGTTGTTTAAGATATCAATCAAAGCATTGCAACGTTAGAATAGTTAGGATATCAATTGTGCATGAAAGGACTATATTTATATTGTTTGATTAGTATTATGAGATTCCCTGGCAGATTTCGTACAGTCAAAATCCGTTGATCAACTTGAGTTTCAGTGAACACATTGCACTCACCAAAGTCTGCGGTGGTCGAGATGTAGTAACGTTACGTTAGTCCAGTTGACTCCAGCAGCGCCTCAAACATGTTCTTTATCTCGTTTCCATGTTGTATATTAATTATCTCTCCAAGTAGTTGCTAAATGGTTTGTTAGTTTGTTACTGCATTCTTTTTATGTAGATTCATAGCGAGCGTTTGTTTTGTTTACAATAGAGAGTGTCTATTTCTTTCCGTAGCCGCATTTCTGGTTTGCGCATTTCTGATTGGCCAGTGGCCAGACTTGCCTCGTATCATTCTATGCGGGTGGGGATGCGGATAATAATAATAATAATAATAATAATAATAATAATCACTACCGCTCGCTATCAATCTACGCCGTATATAACGCAAATAACGCAGTGACGAACCATTCAGTAACGTAAGTAGCGTCACTGAATTTCAAAAGTAATGCGTTAGAGTACTAGTTGCGGCAAAAAGTAACTTCGTTTCTGTAACGCGTTAGTCCCAACACTGGTCATAATAGAACATTCTAGAACATTTGTGATTTCACAGTATGTCATAATAGTACATTCTAGAACATTCTAGAACATTTGTGATTTCACAGTATGATGTCATAATAGTACATTCTAGAACATTCTAGAACATTTGTGATGTCACAGTATGATGTCATAATAGGACATTCTAGAACATTTGTGATGTCACAGTATGATGCCATAATAGAACATTCTAGAACATTTGTGATGTCACAGTATGATGTCATAATCAAACATTCTAGAACATTTGTGATTTCACAGTATGTCATAATAGTACATTCTAGAACATTCTAGAACATTTGTGATTTCACAGTATGATGTCATAATAGTACATTCTAGAACATTCTAGAACATTTGTGATGTCACAGTATGATGTCATAATAGGACATTCTAGAACATTTGTGATGTCACAGTATGATGCCATAATAGAACATTCTAGAACATTTGTGATGTCACAGTATGATGTCATAATCAAACATTCTAGAACATTTGTGATGTCACAGTATGATGTCATAATCAAACATTCTAGAACATTTGTGATGTCACAGTATGATGTCATAATCAAACATTCTAGAACATTTGTGATGTCACAGTATGACGTCATAGCAAACATTCTAGAACATTTGTGATGTCACAGTATGATGTCATAATCAAACATACTAGAACATTTGTGATGTCACAGTATGATGTCATAATAGAACATTCTAGAACATTTGTGTACAGTATATATTCAACAATTCTCTCAGAAGTTCTCAGATCGCTACTTGTCGGCTACTTGTCTGTAAGCTTGAATATATTCTGTAGATACCATTTTAATATCCCCACATGGAAAAGGAAACAATGTCCTGTACAATCCTTAATGAGCTGCGTCTGGAGGGAAGGTTCTGTGATGTGGTTATTAAAGTCAACAGCACTGAGTTGAATGCCCACAAGGCCCTCCTGTGTGACTGCAGTGACTATTTCAGGTAAGTTTAGCTTGGTTCAGGTTAACTTGGTTCAGGTTAGCTTCATTAGTAAACAGATACCATACTGAATGTCTACTGTAAAAAGATAATATACTGTACTTTTACTGTAAAAAATACTATACTGCACTTCTACTGTAAACAGATACTATACTGTACTTCTACTGTAAACAGATACTGTACTTCTACTGTAAACCGATACTATACTCTACTTCTACTGTAAACCAATACTATACTGTACTTATACTGTAAACAGATACTATACTGTATGTCTACTGTAAAAAATATACTATACTGTATCGGCAGTTGGCCTCTGGTATGCATGCCATTAGCGTTAGCCACGCTTCTAAGAGGTTGGCAGTCGACTACGGCTCCTTTCGACCGATTAGTCGACTATTCGACTAATAGGGGTCAGCCCTAATTACTACACAGGACAGAATGTTGCTTACTGTTTACTCATCAGATATCTCTGTACTCTGCGTCCCACAGAGCCCTCTTCACTCGCTGGAGCGACTCAGAGAAAGCAGTCTACACTATCCCTGGGTTGTCCCCGGGTATGATGCAGCTCATCATAGAGTACGCCTACACACGCTTTGTGCTGGTGACAGCAGAGAACGTGAAAGAGCTTCTGGTGGCTGCAGACCAGCTTCGCGTCACTGGCATAGTAGGAGCGTGCTCTGACTTCCTAGAAGGCCAGCTGTCTCTGGAAAACTGTGTCGGCATGTGGAGGTTCACGGTCATCTACAACTGCCCTGACCTGAGGCGCAAGGCCCATCTCTTCATCGTGTGCCACTTTGAGGAGATGCTGCGCTTCTCACAGGAGTTTGTGGAGCTGTCCCCGCAGCAACTGGTGGACATCATCGAGAGGGATGATCTGAACGTGAAGAGCGAGGAGACGGTGTTCGAGGCCGTCCTCCGTTGGATCGACCACTCCCGTGAGGAGCGTAAAACACACATCCCTTTGCTGCTGCACAAGGTAACTAATTGTATTACGGATACGCAAACATGGTTGCTAGTGCCTGAGCCACATTTATTTTAAAATTTATTTTTATTATTTAACTTTTTCTTGTTTATCTGTCTCTTGTCAAGGTCATTATGATTCATGTTACTGTTATTATAGTTGTCGTCGCTGTTGTTATTATTATTATTATTATTATTATTATTATTATTATTATTATTATTATTATTATTATTATTATTATTATTATTATTATTATTATACTGTTATGTTCTATTTTATGTATGAAAATAAAATAAAATAAAAACATTTATAAAAAAAATAATAATAATAATTGTATTACTGTGCATTACATTAAACAACACTATGTTCCCTAGTACAGTGGTTCTCAAACATTTGGGTCCAAACTGTTCCCTAGCAACAGAAACCGTCTACAACCGATTTGTAAGTTGTACCCGCTGTCTGCTTGTCTCTTCCCAGGTTCGCATGGGCTTGATGAGGCCTGACTACTTCAGGAACAACGTCCAGAACAACCCTGTGGTGAGGGACAGCCAGGACTGCAGGGCCCTCATCCTCAGCGTCCTGAACCCCCCTGGCTCCGACAGGCTCCCAAACCCCCTGATGCGTCCACGCCTGCCCCAGGAGGTCCTATTGGCCATCGGAGGCCGGGGTGGCGGCAGCGTGACCATTGACATGGA
>NW_028171112.1:137500-147500 GCF_963971535.1 Notolepis coatsorum
TTCCTCCCTCCTCCAGTGTCTTCCTTTAGGCCCATCTAACACCTTCCTCCCCTCCTCCAGTGTCTTCCTTTAGGCTCATCTAACACCTTCCTCCCTCCTCCAGTGTCTTCCTTTAGGCCCATCTAACACCTTCCTCCCCTCCTCCAGTGTCTTCCTTTAGGCCCATCTAACACCTTCCTCCCCTCCTCCAGTGTCTTCCTTTAGGCCCATCTAACACCTTCCTCCCTCCTCCAGTGTCTTCCTTTAGGCCCATCTAACACCTTCCTCCCCTACTCCAGTGTCTTCCTTTAGGCCCATCTAACACCTTCCTCCCTCCTCCAGTGTCTTCCTTTAGGCCCATCTAACACCTTCCTCCCCTCCTCCAGTGTCTTCCTTTAGGCCCATCTAACACCTTCCTCCCCTCCTCCAGTGTCTTCCTTTAGGCCCATCTAACACCTTCCTCCCCTCCTCCAGTGTCTTCCTTTAGGCCCATCTAACACCTTCCTCCCTCCTCCAGTGTCTTCCTTTAGGCCCATCTAACACCTTCCTCCCTCCTCCAGTGTCTTCCTTTAGGCCCATCTAACACCTTCCTCCCTCCTCCAGTGTCTTCCTTTAGGCCCATCTAACACCTTCCTCCCCTCCTCCAGTGTCTTCCTTTAGGCCCATCTAACACCTTCCTCCCCTCCTCCAGTGTCTTCCTTTAGGCCCATCTAACACCTTCCTCCCTCCTCCAGTGTCTTCCTTTAGGCCCATCTAACACCTTCCTCCCCTCCTCCAGTGTCTTCCTTTAGGCCCATCTAACACCTTCCTCCCTCCTCCAGTGTCTTCCTTTAGGCCCATCTAACACCTTCCTCCCTCCCTCCTCCAGTGTCTTCCTTTAGGCCCATCTAACACCTTCCTCCCCTCCTCCAGTGTCTTCCTTTAGGCCCATCTAACACCTTCCTCCCTCCTCCAGTGTCTTCCTTTAGGCCCATCTAACACCTTCCTCCCTCCTCCTCTTCCTTTAGGCCCATCTAACACCTTCCTCCCCTCCTCCAGTGTCTTCCTTTAGGCCCATCTAACACCTTCCTCCCCTCCTCCAGTGTCTTCCTTTAGGCCCATCTAACACCTTCCTCCCCTCCTCCACTGTCTTCCTTTAGGCCCATCTAACACCTTCCTCCCCTCCTCCAGTGTCTTCCTTTAGGCCCATCTAACACCTTCCTCCCCTCCTCCACTGTCTTCCTTTAGGCCCATCTAACACCTTCCTCCCCTCCTCCAGTGTCTTCCTTTAGGCCCATCTAACACCTTCCTCCCTCCTCCAGTGTCTTCCTTTAGGCCCATCTAACACCTTCCTCCCCTCCTCCAGTGTCTTCCTTTAGGCCCATCTAACACCTTCCTCCCCTCCTCCAGTGTCTTCCTTTAGGCCCATCTAACACCTTCCTCCCTCCTCCAGTGTCTTCCTCAGTGTTGTGCTAGTTACTGAAAAATAGTAACTCAGTTACTTTACTAGTTACTTCATTTCAAAGTAACTTCGTTACTGTACTAGTTACTTACACCCAAAAGTAATGAGTTACTGTGAAAAGTAACTATTTAGTTATTTAAAAAAAAAAAAAAAAAAAGAAGATTGCTCCCGAGCTCGTACTCAAAATCGGTTGATCAACTTGACAGTTTCCATTCACATCACCGAACTCTGCTAAGCAATGTGGTCTAGATACAAACACAAATCTGACACAAACAAATGTTGTCCCGAGTCGATATAATAAGAAGTGCGCCGGTTGAAGGAACAGCCTTGATGTCGCCGGAGCGTTTCATTATAACCATTATAATTCAAGGGTACTACGACTATGCTTGCACCTCATGGTACCAAAGCACCTCAAAGGCGCTTAAAACAAAATTACAAACATCACAAAACAAACTGGTCAGACTACTACTTGACCTGAACCCCAGAACCCACCTCACCCCTGCCCACTTTGACAACCTAGGATGGCTTAGAGTAGACGACAGAGTACAGCAACTTGCAATGGGCCTGGTCTACAAGATACACTATACGACCGGGGTACCCATGTACATGTCAAAATACTTCCCAAAGGTTAGTGAATACCACAACCACTACACCAGAGGAAGCTCAACAAATCATGTAAAACCCAGATTCGGCTCAAACAAGGGACTAAACACGTTTCGCAATTATGCCACAACAATGTGGAACGCCCTACCCAAAGCTAGGGGTAACAGTACTGTATATTTGAATACCGTTTATGTCACAAATGTATCAGTACTAAATACCTATATGTCCCTATGCCATAAATGTCATGTATGTTGTGTATGTCATAAATGTCTATATGAATTGAAAATAAGGGACCCTGATGGAAACAAGACAAACGTCTTTCTCAGGTCTGCATCCCCTTAACAATTGTATGTATTGAGCCGTACTGTATTGTACCCATTCTGCAATCTGTTAAATAAAGTTTTCATTCATTCATTCATTCACCATCTTGCAAGTTGCAACGTTGTTTAAGATATCAATCAAAGCATTGCAACGTTAGAATAGTTAGGATATCAATTGTGCATGAAAGGACTATATTTATATTGTTTGATTAGTATTATGAGATTCCCTGGCAGATTTCGTACAGTCAAAATCCGTTGATCAACTTGAGTTTCAGTGAACACATTGCACTCACCAAAGTCTGCGGTGGTCGAGATGTAGTAACGTTACGTTAGTCCAGTTGACTCCAGCAGCGCCTCAAACATGTTCTTTATCTCGTTTCCATGTTGTATATTAATTATCTCTCCAAGTAGTTGCTAAATGGTTTGTTAGTTTGTTACTGCGTTCTTTTTATGTAGATTCATAGCGAGCGTTTGTTTTGTTTACAATAGAGAGGGTCTATTTCTTTCCGTAGCCGCATTTCTGGTTTGCGCATTTCTGATTGGCCAGTGGCCAGACTCGCCTCGTATCATTCTATGCGGGTGGGGATGCGGATAATAATAATAATAATAATAATAATAATAATAATCACTACCGCTCGCTATCAATCTACGCCGTATATAACGCAAATAACGCAGTGACAAACCATTCAGTAACGTAAGTAGCGTTACTGAATTTCAAAAGTAATGCGTTTGAGTACTAGTTGCGGCAAAAAGTAACTTTGTTTCTGTAACGCGTTAGTCCCAACACTGGTCATAATAGAACATTCTAGAACATTTGTGATTTCACAGTATGTCATAATAGTACATTCTAGAACATTCTAGAACATTTGTGATTTCACAGTATGATGTCATAATAGTACATTCTAGAACATTCTAGAACATTTGTGATGTCACAGTATGATGTCATAATAGGACATTCTAGAACATCTGTGATGTCACAGTATGATGTCATAATATAACATTCTAGAACATTTGTGATGTCACAGTATGATGTCATAATCAAACATTCTAGAACATTTGTGATGTCACAGTATGATGTCATAATCAAACATTCTAGAACATTTGTGATGTCACAGTATGACGTCATAGCAAACATTCTAGAACATTTTGGATGTCACAGTATGATGTCATAATCAAACATACTAGAACATTTGTGATGTCACAGTATGATGTCATAATAGAACATTCTAGAACATTTGTGTACAGTGGAAAGATTGCTGTGGAAAGGACCTTGCCGACCGTTTTGCTGTGGAAAGGACCGTTTTGCTGTGGAAAGATCTATGGATACAGGGAGTAGGAAGAGAGCCAGGTCACCAGAGGGGGAAGGGGGGGTTAAAATTGGCAAAATGGGTAGCAGTGAAGAGTTTGAGGTCTTGGTGAGATTCAAAATTAATGCAGGTGCGGCCGCACTGCATCCATTAAAGCTGGAAAAAAGTTTGGATGATCAGATAGGACCAGGATATGAGACAAAAACATTGTCAAACGGCGTGCTGAGAGTATGCTGCAAGGATTCAGTACAGTTTAAAGCAGCTGGGAAGTTGACAATGGTGATGGAGGTGGGGGTGGAGACAATTATCCCTGGAGAGAGACAGCAGGGGCTAAAAGGAGTCATTTACGGGGTTTGCGGTGAGTTGACCGAGGAGGACATTAAGGGTTATATCAAGGGAGGAATTGTCAGTGGTGTCTATAGATTCAAGGCAAGGGAGGGGAGCTCAGGAGCGCCAGTAGTGGTAACATTTGCAGACGCAGTGTTACCAGTCAGGGTGTATATAGGGAGCATGTCGTACGCCGTGAGAGAGTATGTAAGGCCACCGCTGCGCTGCTATAAGTGCCAGAAGTTCGGGCATATTGCAGGGGCTTGCAGGGCGAAACAGAAGTGTGCGAAGTGTGGCGAGGGTCATGAGATCAAGGAGTGCAATGCAGAGGTTCCCAAATGCTGTAACTGTGGAGGGGAACACCATGTAGCGTTTCGTGGGTGTGCATATGTTGCTCAGGCCAAGGAAGTGCAATCTGTGAGGGATCAGTACAAGGTGTCATATGCCGAGGCAGTTAAGTCAGTTGCGACTGTGAAAGAGAAGGAAAGGAGACAGGGGGTGAACAGGGTGCAGCAGGGGAGTCAGCAATCTGCTCCAACTCTGTCAGCCGCGCCTCCTATTATTTCCGATGCGTCTCGGTCTGGACCTGGTCTGCCAGCCGCGTCTCAGGATGAGGTGATGATAATGACCAAGACAGCGTTTCTGGCTTTCATGGTAGAGGTGGTGGCGGGAGTGAAGGACGGTGAATCAAAGTCTAATGTCTGTCAAACGGTGGCTATTGCAGCTGGGAGGTTTTTGGGGGTAGGGATAAGGCCAGATGAAATCCATACTGTACTGGAGAGTGGGGTGCTGGGTGAGGGTGGGCAGCGGCCGGGCAAGGGTGCTGCACTGGGGGCAAAGGGGAAGGAGAGGAAAAGTGGGGTTGAATGGCAGAAACGCAGGAGTGGAGGGGCAAAGGAGAGGGAGAAGAAGGAGAATGAGAAGAAAAGTGGGGGTGAACAGTCGTGTGCACTAGGGGCAAAGGAGAATGGGAAGAAAAGTGGGCAGATAGGCAGGGGGCGGACGACAGACAGGGAGAGTGAGGGGGACAGCAGTATGGAGGAAGAAGAAAGAGGATTAGATCACTGATGTTCTGTATTCTTCAGTGGAATGCCCGGAGCCTGATCGCTAATGGACAGGAGTTAAAAAGATTTGTGGAGGAAGTCATAGTGAAACCTGAGTTAATTTGCATTCAGGAGACGTGGCTGAAACCTAGCCTTGAGTTTGTTATTCCAGGATATGAGTGTTTAAGAAAAGACAGAGTTGGTAGAAGAGGCGGAGGGTGTGCAACTTTCGTTAGAGAAGGGATCCAGTATAGGGCATTGGACATAACATCTAACCTTGAGTGTGTGGCAGTGGAAGTTTGGAGTAATCAGAGCCATAGTCCCATAACGGTGCTTAATTTATATAATCCGTGTAAACAACTTATTTTGCCTGAGTTTGATGAAATTATGCAGAAGGTGAGAGGTCCAGTTATATGGGTCGGTGATTTTAATGCTCGTAACCCATTGTGGGGAAGCAATAGTAAGGACAGTAATGGAGTCGTGGTTGAGGAGATCCTGGATAAGCATGAGCTAGTTATGATAAATGATGATAGACCGACTAGGTTTGATGTCACAAGGGATACTTGCAGTCACATAGATTTGTGTTTTGCCTCCTCGGGTTTGGCTAGGGTTGGAGAGTGGGAAGCGCTGGATAGTAATACTATGGGAAGCGACCACTGTCCTATTCTGTGCAAATTTGGAAGGGATCTGATAATAGAAATCGAGGAGAGGGTGCCCAGGTATAATTTTTCTAAAGCTAATTGGGAAGAGTTCTTGGAGGCGGCCCGAAAGTGGGTAGGAGAGATTGACTCTGAGGGGAGTGTAGACGAGTGGAATGCTTCTCTTAGTGAGATGATACATAGGGCAGCGCAGGGCACAATCCCTATGAAGGAGGAACCCAGAGCTAGAAGGATGGTTCCCTGGTGGAATAAAGAATGTGACGTAGCTGTAAGGAATAGGAATAAAGCATACAAGAGGGTGAGACAGTATCCAGGGTTGTGCCAGTCAGTAGAATATAAGAGGTTAAGGGGAGTAGCACGAAGAGTTATTAAAGATGCTAAAAAGAGTAGTTGGAGGAAGTTCTGTGAAACACTAGGCCCTGAGACTTCTGTGAGGCAGATGTGGGCAGTCGTACACAGAATGGCTGGAATATATAAAAAAAGCTCGATTCCAGTGATTCAGAAGGGGGGGGTAGAAGCAGTAACCAATAAAGAGAAGGCAGACATGCTGGTGGAGGCATTTCAGGCAGTGCATAACTCTGGGAGTCTGGGGGAGGAGAGAGGGAGAAAGAGGTCTGAACTGCTATCGCAGAATGAGTGGAAGTTGAGAAGAAGCTCAGAAAATAATAATCTGATTAATTTGTACTTTACAATGAAAGAGTTAGGGGATGCTATCCAGGCTGGTGCAAATACGACGCCTGGCAGAGATGGATTATCCTATGAATTATTTAAGAATTTGGACGAATTTGTAATGATTGAAATACTGGGTTTGTTTAATAATGTGTGGCTAGAAGGCTGCTTGCCAAAGGAGTGGAAGCATGCCGTCATCATTCCTATTTTGAAGCCAGGTAAAGTAGCGGCTGACCCAGGGTCTTACCGACCCATAGCCTTGACGTCTGTATTGTGTAAAATTATGGAAAGGATGATTACTAATAGGTTAGTTTACTTTTTAGAAAGTAAGGATCTTTATGTTGGGTATCAGAATGGGTTTAGAAATGGCAGGTCTACAATGGAATCAGTAGCTGTTCTAGACCAGGACATTAGACAGGCTTTTGACAATAAGGAAGTAGTGATAAGTGTATTTTTGGATATTGAGAAGGCGTATGACTCTTTGTGGAAAGAGGGGCTGCTTTTGAAATTGTATGACCTAGGAGTTAGAGGGAGATTGTTTAATTGGATAAAGGATTTTCTATTAGACAGGACGATCCAAGTACGTGTGGGGGGGCAAACCTCAAAAACTGTAAAAATAGAAAATGGCACCCCGCAAGGAAGCGTGATTAGCCCGGTCCTCTTCGATGTGATGATTAATGACATTTTTGGGCAAATTGGAAAAGGATATGGGTTGTCTTTATTTGCGGACGATGGGGCCATATGGAAAAGAGGGAAGAATGTTGAGTATTGTTTAAAGCAGGTACAAAGAGCTCTGGGGGATGTAGAGGAATGGGGAGACAAGTGGGGTTTTAAAATATCCGCCTCTAAGTCTAATTATATGATTTTTGGTTTTAGAAAGAGGGTGCCTAGGGGAAGGCTGGTTATGTATGGATCTCCCTTAGAGAGAGTAAAGGTGTTTAAATTTTTGGGAGTTTGGTTTGACGAAAGATTGAATTGGGCTGTTCATATAGAGAAAATCCTGGCAAAGTGTGAAAGAATAGTGAATGTGCTGAGAAGTTTGGCTGGGAGTGGGTGGGGAGCGGATAGAGAGACCACGTGCATGATATACCAGGCGATGATCAGGTCAACAATTGATTATGGTTGTTATGTGTACGGCTCTGCGGCCAAGTTTAATTTGCGAAAGCTGGATGTGCTTCAGTGCAAGGCTTTGAGAATCTGCTGTGGAGCTTTTAAGACCACCCCTGCTTCAGCACTATTGGTGGAAATGGGGGAGTTGCCCCTAAACCTGAGGAGAGTAAAGTTAGGGCTACAGTACTGGGCAAAATTGAGTGGGACAAGTCTGTCCTTCCCAGCTAGGTGTTTACTTTCAGGAGATGGGGATAAGTATAAACCTTTTTTGGCCAGTATTGATCAGTGGGCCAGGAAGTTGAGACTGCATCAGGGGGGAGTGGCGGAGCACACTCGGTGGCTATCAGTGCCATTTTGGCTATTGCCTGATCGAGTCATTGAACTTAGGTTCTTGAAGGAGGAGGATAAGGGCGAGATTGTGGAGGAAATAGAGAGGTTCCTTCTGGAATCAGGGGCTCTGGAGGTGTACACTGATGGCTCTGTGGATCCTGAAAGTGGGAGGGCAGGATTTGGGTGGTGGGTGCCTTGGTTAGGGATCGGTAAGGGACAAAGAATATCCGATGGCAGCTCAGTATTTGTGACAGAGTTGCTTGCCATCCTCTGGGCATTGTGGTGGGTGGAGGAAGTGGGACCAAGCCAGGTGATTATATGCTCTGACTCGGCTGCTGCACTGATGGCTCTGAGTGCAGGTGGGTCTAAAGCTCGCCCTGATCTCATTCAGGAAATAATGTTGGTTTTATATAGGATTGCGAAGGCAGGCTGGTCAGTGGAGTTTTGTTGGGTCCCGGGACACGCTGGGATTGCGGGGAATGAGATGGCTGACTCCCTTGCCAAACAGAGCCTGGGAAGGGAGGAAGAGATAGGTATTTCAATGGGAAGAGTAGAACTCAGAGATAAGATAAAGAAAGGAGTTGAGGCTGAGTGGCAGGATGAGTGGGAAAGGGGGACCAAGGGAAGGCACTATTTCTCTCTGCAGCCTCGGGTCAAGATCAAGGTGGAGGGATATGGGTCAAGGAGTGATAGGGTGAAGATGTGTAGACTGAGGCTGGGGCACTGTGGGTTGAACAGTAGCTTGTTCATTGTGGGCAAACATCCAGATGGGGTGTGTGAATGTGGAGAGACTGAAACTGTCGGGCATGTCTTCCTAGAATGTGAAAGGTATAGGAAAGAGAGGGAAATCTTTTATAAAAGTCTGGTAGAGCTGGGAGTATCTTCCTTCTCTCTTAAATCATTCTTTGGCATGGATAATGAGAACCACCAGTTGATCACAGAGGCAGTGCTGACATTTCTGCATGCTTCAGAGTTGTACCAGAGGATATAGCGTTAGTGTATGTATTAGTAGTGGACAGGCAAGAGGAGCAGAGAAGAAGGAGAAAGTGTGAGTTGAAGAGGCCTAAAGATGGAACACCACTAGTGTAGTATAAGAAATCCCGCGGAGGGGGGCTCAGACAGGAAGTAGCAGCAGTAGCTGCACTCCAATGGACAATGTAGGTGATGACGGGGTCCAGTAGAAGAAGAAAAAGAAGGAGAAGAAGGAGAAGAAGAAGAGCCCATAAAAAGAATTGCGGAGGGCAGTAATACGCCTCGATGCGTCTACTCTGCCGGAAATTCAAATAAGAAGAAGAAGAAGAAGTTCTCAGATCGCTACTTGTCGGCTACTTGTCTGTAAGCTTGAATATATTCTGTAGATACCATTTTAAAATCCCCACATGGAAAAGGAAACAATCTCCTGTACAATCCTTAATGACCTGCGTCTGGAGGGAAGGGTCTGTGATGTGGTTATTAAAGTCAACAGCACTGAGTTGAATGCCCACAAGGCCCTCCTGTGTGACTGCAGTGACTATTTCAGGTAAGTTTAGCTTGGTTCAGGTTAACTTGGTTCAGGTTAGCTTCATTAGTAAACAGATACCATACTGAATGTCTACTGTAAAAAGATAATATACTGTACTTTTACTGTAAAAAATACTATACTGCACTTCTACTGTAAACAGATACTATACTGTACTTCTACTGTAAACAGATACTGTACTTCTACTGTAAACCGATACTATACTGTACTTCTACTGTAAACCGATACTATACTGTACTTATACTGTAAACAGATACTATACTGTACGTCTACTGTAAAAAATATACTATACTGTATCGGCAGTTGGCCTCTGGTATGCGTGCCATTAGCGTTAGCCACGCTTCTAAGAGGTTGGCAGTCGACTACGGCTCCTTTCGACCGATTAGTCGACTATTCGACTAATAGGGGTCAGCCCTAATTACTACACAGGACAGAATGTTGCTTACTGTTTACTCATCAGATATCTCTGTACTCTGCGTCCCACAGAGCCCTCTTCACTCGCTGGAGCGACTCAGAGAAAGCAGTCTACACTATCCCTGGGTTGTCCCCGGGTATGATGCAGCTCATCATAGAGTACGCCTACACACGCTTTGTGCTGGTGACAGCAGAGAACGTGAAAGAGCTTCTGGTGGCTGCAGACCAGCTTCGCGTCACTGGCATAGTAGGAGCGTGCTCTGACTTCCTAGAAGGCCA
>NW_028171112.1:152500-185000 GCF_963971535.1 Notolepis coatsorum
GGTGTGCTTAGGGCTGGTTCTCCATTCTTTTCGCTCCTCTCTCACGCGTGGCGAAGAGGGGGCTGTTGGGGTGGTCTTGGACCTCCTCTGGTAACCCTGTGCTTCCCGTGCCGCCGGGCCCGGTCCGAAGTAATGTTTCGTCGACCCGTAGGCCTGGAATAACCCTTTTTTGAAAACTGAAACACTTGTACTGCGGTATAGCCGGTGTATACCCGCAGGTGTGTTTTGGAGTTTTTTCTTGAGGGGTTATAGGAACGACCACCGCATAGGGTAACGACAGGGTGGTTGGTTCCCTGGTGTGTTGGAGCAGAGTCAACTCCCGGGTTACCCGGTTGAGTGTGCCCCTGCACGTTCATGACGTCTGCCAATCATGTCAGCCTTCTCTGCCTCATACCCTCTGGGGTTTTTTTTTTTTAAAGGAGGCTTTGTCATGGTGATCAACAACGCCAGCATACGCCCCTTCCGCTGGGGCGGCTGTTTTCAGCTGACTCCTTTGGCGCCTGTCTCGTCCGCAGTGCTCCAGGCTCAGGTTACAGCCTGGTTTCCCCGGTGCGCTGCCTGCTTCCGTTGGTTAACCTTTTTTGTGTGCTTACGGCCATGCTGGCTGCCTGTTCTGCAGGGTCAGTGTGCCAGGCGGTGTGCTATTGGGGGGAAAGGGCCCGCTCTTGAGAGGGGCCTTATCCGAATACGCTGGCGATGTGGGGGGCGGTGTCACTAAGTGACCACCTGGTGGGGTCTTGATGCCTGGTGTCATTGGCCTCTCCAGGCCCCCGTTTTCCAGGGGATCCAGTCCCTTTGGTGGGTCTGGGTCTTGCTTCGCGCTCCGCTGCTACGGCCTTGTCACGGGGTTGGGTTTGCTCTTGACCCCGTGATTTCTGGGGGCAGTAACGAGGTTGTTCCTTCCGTTCGTTCCCGGGTGGCATGCGGGTTGTGCGTGTGTGTAGTCGTGGGGTCAGGCCACGGTCTGCTCACCCTGTGCGTTGAATTGCTTGAGTGCCTCTTCGCACGGTCAGGTCCGTCGCCCTCCCGGAAACCTCCAATAGGGGGGGTGCCCTCCATTAGGGGGGGTCGGGGGGCTCGGTCCTCCCCGATCTGAAGGTTGTGGGGGGCCTCAGCGGGGTACATTTGTCGGCCGATGGCTCTCACTCGGCCTCCCTTGTGCAGAGAGTGACGCTGAGCGAGAGCCATTACGAAACAGAACGGTTATAAGTAGTGGTGAGTAGTGGTGACGCTCGGCGTCCGACGCCGCTGCAGCCCTTGATCTCACCCTGTGGTGAAAGCTTGGGAAGGAGGCGAGTAGGTGGCCACACACCTGCTTATGAAGGTAAGCTGATAGGGGTGTGGTCAGACGAATGTTGGGATGTAAAGGTACATTGTGGAATTTTTTATTCAGTGCGCGTGCACGAGCGAGGTACAGTGCAGAGAGTGACCACTACTCACAGAACTTGGTTATAGTTATAACCTATCGTTATTCTCCTGCTAGACTCTGGGGACACCATCTGCCGGTCTGCCTGCAAGACTACTCTGCAGAAGCTTGATGTTCTCTATCACTCTGCTGTCCGTTTCTCTACAAATGCCCCTTTCAAAACTCACTGCACTGTATATTCCTCTATAAACTGGCCCTCCTTACAGACCCTTTCAGAACTCACTGCACTGTATATTCCTCTATAAACTGGCCATCCTTACAGCCCCTTTCAGAACTCACTGCACTGTATATTCCTCTATAAACTGGCCATCCTTACAGCCCCTTTCAGAACTCCCTGCACTGTATATTCCTCTATAAACTAGCCATCTTTACAGACCCTTTCAGAACTCACTGCACTGTATATTCCTCTATAAACTGGCCATCCTTACAGCCCCTTTCAGAACTCACTGCACTGTATATTCCTCTATAACAGGGGTGGGCAATTATTTTTCCCAGGGGGCCGAATGAGCAACTGAAAATATGTTGGGGGGCCGGGCCAAAATTCCAAACTCAATTATGCATAATATACATTTTATTTCTATATAAAAAGCAGTGAATGGCATTGTTTTGACCCCTGGTAAGAGTGTATGTTATTATTTGGCAATTAAAAGGTGAGGTTAGCTTTCAAAAATATCATTTATTCAAATAGAATTTATTTCCAAAATGATAAACAAAATGTGAAACATTAATAACAAAAGGCATTTTGAGTTTCATATACTATTGAAACAAGGATTTTCTTAGCTTTCTAAAGACATCACATCATCTTATAGCAAAAATAAACAAGACATGTCACTGAACTGTGTAAAGAAAAGTGTCCCAGTTTTGTAGCCTTTTTTACTTTACATGCCTATATTAAACATTTAATGTTTTCAGAACTGTGCAAAATATATATTTCCACATTTTAGTGTTCTTCAGTTATTTTTTTTTCATTCAGTGTGAGAAATCCAGTCTCTGTTGAGCTTTAACAAGTCCATCAAAGTCAGGTTGCATGTCTGAGGTGGAGATGCGAAGCACAGCTGCCAGATATTCATCAGTGAGAGAGGATCTGTACCTGGACTTGGTAAACGTCATGACTGAATGTCTGTTCACATAATGTAGGTGGATCCAAAGAGAACCAACATCTCCTAAGCGTATATTGTGCGTGTGAACGTTGACATGAAAAGAAAAAAGTTAAAAAAAAAATATTAAAAAAAAAAAATTGTATTATCATGTAATCTTTCGCGGGCCGGTCAGATGCCCAGGTCGCCTGTTGCTTCTTCCCAATCCAACAGTGCAAAAATGCTTCCGCATTCGTCACCGCAGGTACCGTAGTGGCGTGCGGTAATGCGCCTTTCATTTTCCTTCGCCCAGCGCCCAGGTGCGTGCACCGGCAGCGGCGTGCTCGCTCAGGTGCGTGCGTGCGCCGGCGTGCTCGCGAGGTGCCCGCGCATGCGCATGAGATCCCGCCTTGGTTCGACACGAGCGGAGCTCATTATATGCCAGTAACCGCCCCTTTATTCAGTATCCAGAAATAGCTCAATTGGCAAGACTGCATGGCTGTGGATCCTATGGCTCGTTGCTGGCGAGTTCGATTCCCTTCAATTTTTTTTTTTTTTTTTTTTTTAACGTGCATTCGGCATTCTTTCGCCGTTTCATTTCGCCGGTTAAGTTTAGGCATTGTTTCGGAGTTGGTTAAGGTTAGGCATTGTTTCGGAGTTGCTTAAGGTTAGAAGGGTTAAGTTTAGGCGCTGTTAAGGAGCTGGTTAAGGTTAGAGTTTGACTTAGAGAATGGCAATATTTTTTAACATGCATTCATTTCGCCGGTTAAGTTTAGGCATTGTTTCGGAGTTGGTTAAGGTTAGGCATTGTTTCGGAGTTGCTTAAGGTTAGAAGGGTTAAGTTTAGGCGCTGTTAAGGAGCTGGTTAAGGTTAGAGTTTGAATTAGAGAATGGCAATAGACAGCCAGCCGAGGTTTCAAGTGATTCGTTGCAATGTACGCGGAAATGCCATAGCATTTGTCTAAGCGGGCCTGAAAAGAAAGGCGCTTTACCGTAGTGGCCTGCGGTGACGAATGCGGAAGCATTTTTGCACTGTTGGATTGGGAAGAAGCAACAGGCGCCCAGGTCTGCTCTATAATCTGGCCATCCTTCTCTTCCTTTAGAGGCCCATCTAACGCCTTCCTCCCCTCCTCCAGTGTTTTTCTCTTCCGCCTCATTTAATGGTCATCCTGCAAACTGTGCTTTTCTACCCGTCGCTGGACTTCAACGGACTCGACTGACTTCTCAAGAAGAGGTACTGATCAATGCGGCTAATTTTCTGTCTGTCGGCCACAACAAGGACAGATCTGGAGCTTCTCTCTCCCTCTACCGCTCCACCCCGGCCTACATCGCGAGGCCTTCATCATCCTACTCATAGTGCTGTTCTCTATGGTTCTAGTTCTCACCATCCTACTCATAGTGCTGTTCTCTATGGTTCTAGTTCTCACCATCCTACACATAGTGCTGTTCTCTATGGTTCTAGTTCTGGGGGGCCGGTCAGAGATACCGTCCTCCATTGAACCTCTCATCCAACTCATAGTCCAGTCAATTGGTCTGTCACTGTGTAATCTGCATCTTCCGCCCCTGGTGCTCTCGCAGACTCTGGGAGTATTTCTCCTGTATTTGTCATTTGTTTGGGTGCAGCAATACTGTTTACAGTACTATACACCACCGCTGTAATGAGGTGCTAACCCATGCCAGCCCCTGATGGGGTCGAGTCCCTCCCGTCAGCTGTCTGTCCAAGCGGTCACATGGACCTTCCCTATAGTTGTCCGTCAGCTGCTCTTTTCACAGCGGTCACTAACTAGGCTACATCTGAATTTATAATAAAAACACAAGATACTTGTGCCCTAATGATAACGATAAGCGCACAATGAAGAAAGTAGGGATGTCCAATATTATCGGCCTACCGATATTATCGGCCGATATTGGCATTCAAATGTAATATCGGAAATGATCTGTAACCTTTATTTACCCAGGCAAGCAAGTAAGAACAAATTCTTATTTTATTTATTGTCAAAAGTATGCATAATGTTGTGTTAATTCCACAACAAGAGATATGTAATGTTAATTACCTGTAATTATTACGTTTTTTGGGGGGGGGAAACCCTGCATATATCCATATCGGTTGATATCGGAAATTAAGAGTTGGACAATATCGGTGTATCGGATATCGGTAAAAAAGCCAATATCGAACATCCCTAGAAGAAACCAAATCCCATTGCCAAGAGAAAGTCTGACATGCCTATAAATAACTACACTATGGAACTACATACTATAATAATGATCATAATGGCCCCCAAAAACAGCGTAGGAAACGTCAACAGGCCCTTTGATGTGAACTCTGCAGGTATTGACAACGCTGATGCTACATACCTACCGTACCACATGTCCCCATATGGTCTCTGCATTACTGGAAACTCCTACACGTTGGTGTGAACGAAACAGGATCAAAATAAATGTAGGATAAAGCTGACCCGGGGGCAGGGCGAGTGGGCTTAAGCAAACGTTTATTCCAATCAGCGTGCGTCCCGGAACACTGTATATGTATATATCCCAGATTCTATGTTTTCCCCCAGGTACGACGCAGCCTCCGTGCGCGCCAGGGTTATGGACAGCGTTGGAATGTTAATGGTTTTCCGATAATTACAGCTATCTGCGCCGCTGCGACTCAGGGCGGTTTATAAACACGGCCGTGTTTGTCTGTTTATTTTCACATCGACAGGGGGGGGAAGCGGCGTTCGGGTTCGCTACCGCGCCGAGTTTAAGTTGACTTCACGTAAAATAAAACGGAGGAAGTCTGCGCTTTCGATCGTGACCGGCGTCTCGTCGTGGCATATCGCTACTACAGTAGGCGCCGGGTGGACGAAACGCAGTGGAGATTTCACAAGAGAGATGACATTTTTTTTGTTGAATTTGTGGGAATAAAACACAATAAGCACCGACCAGGAAGCAACATTGTTTTCCCGCCGATTTTATCTCTGGTCAGGTTTGGGGCCGCACGGTGGCACAGTGGTTAGCACTGCTGCCTCACAGTGAGAAGGTTCGAACCCCAGCAGGGGGCCTTTCTGTGTGGAGTCTGCATGTTCTCCCCGTGTTCGCGTGGGTTTCCTCCGGGTTCTCTGGTTTCCTCCCACACCATGAAAAAAAAAGACATGCATCTTATGTAGGGAGTACAGATGAAAACGAGCTCATTAGCTAACTCTGGCACGTTCACGTTGATGTGGAAACTGAAGATGTTGATTCATGTGCACTGTCCCTGGGTAAAACATGTTCAGGACTGATAGGGGATACAACATTATTTACTACAATGTAAATACAGTACAGCATACAGTAGGCTTGTTATGCGTGGGTATATTTGTATCCCTGTTAGTTAGGTTGTTCGTCCGTTCCACGTATGTTGTGTTCATGTAATCTTGATCTGTGTTCTCCAGTGTTTTGTATTGTCTTCCTTGTCCTGTGCCTTACTTGTAGTTCCTTGTCTTCCTCTAGGCAACACCAAAATGTATGTATTTTCACATTTTCTGCACAAAAAAATGCCCAGAACAATATCAAAATAAATGTCTGTCACTCACTGAGGAAAAGGTGTATTTGCACCAAATTTGACATGGAGGTTCAGAACACCTAAATAAAACGTTCCATGTTGAATAAACAATAATTCCCCGGTAAACTATATGCAGTTATGCAACAAAACAAAAGGTTTGACTGGCCGTTTTTACACAAAGGCAGGGGTGCGTTGGTCATGGGACGGGGTTGCACGGCGAGCAACCGGTTCTGTGAGCAGAAGCACGCGCACGCACATGCACGGCTGTGCACGTGCGTGCACACAGGAATGCACTGCACTCGACTGATGTGCCAACTCGCCACGTATACCCACCTGGCTACCCTGCATGACAATAGCTCAGGTCGTCAGGTGTGTTCAAATACGTCCTCAGTATACAATCACACAAAACTTGTGAATGAAATGTGTTACATTCCATTCCTAGAGGCCATTAGGCACTGTCTTTAGTCTGTGCGCACGAGAGGGAACATTTATGCGCATGCGCGGGAGCGTGCACGTGGCGTCATTGAAACACAGTGCAACCAGGTATGAAATCACCAACGCACCACTGCACAAAGGTACACAAAGGTAATATATGATGGTGACTTTACACTGCACCGGAAATAAAGGGTATAGGTTCCCCTGAATCATTCAAGGTATAACACTTGATACTGACTCTCAGAATTGGCACAAATAAAACACTATGTCCAGGCAAACCTTTGTCTATGTAGGCTTTAGATCAGGGATGGTCAACCAGTCAGAGACTAAGAGCCACGGAAATGACTGTGGTGCCACAATGAGCCACACCATATATATCCTTTGTTTCAGTCACGGCACCCTTCATAAGTACTTCAAGTTTAGATGGTTAAACTATTTCTTTCTAAATAGTTTTCTAGCCTCTTTGCCTTTTATATTAAATAAGATATTACATTACATTCAGGAAGGATATAATACCGAACTGGCTTTAACTGGGTACTCTTTTTTTCCTATTAAGATACCCTCTGCTCTACACCAAGCTCTTAGTATAACCTGTTTATCCCATAATATGCTCAGTAACCTCCACAATAATCTGAGCACACCGGGGCGCACTTTTATAAACCTGGTAGGTAGGGGACTTCATTCGGCCCTGGGGCCGATTGCACGCCTTACTACAGCTTCCACTTCCTTCCATCTTGATGTCATAATATCCATCTCATACATTACCTCTCCTAATGGTGGTATATCAGGAGGAAGGCCCATTTAATGGTAAATGGTAAATGGCTGCATTTATATAGCAGCTTTTATCCAAAACGCTTTACAATTTTGTTCCTCACATTTGACCTGTTCACTCACACATTCACACACCGATGACAGAGGCAACCTATGCAAGGTGCCAATCGGGAGCAATTAGGGGTTAAGTGTCTTGCTCAAGGACACTTGGACAAGCTGCCTGGGAGGAGCGGGAATCGAACCGGATTACCAGATGATTACCACTGTCCGCCCCTGTACTCTCTATTCTTTCTTGTATCTAAGAACATGTTTTTTTTTTTTTTTTTTTTTTTTTTTTAGCTTTGAGTTTCCCTCCCTTTCCTTGGCTGAACATTCCCTTAACAAACGTATGGATCCTATAAAATGCTGTCCTGACTCGCTCCTTCTTCTTTCTCTTCCTCCTCAGTTGTTCTGCCCTCCTGAGTACTGCTAGCCGACTCCTTAGCTCTTCCTGCAAAACATGAATTCCTTTAGGCCCATCCCTCCTCCAGTGTCTTCCTTTAGGCCCATCCCTCCTCCAGTGTCTTCCTTTAGGCCCATCCCTCCTCCAGTGTCTTCCTTTAGGCCCATCCCTCCTCCAGTGTCTTCCTTTAGGCCCATCCCCTCCTCCAGTGTCTTCCTTTAGGCCCATCCCCTCCTCCAGTGTCTTCCTTTAGGCCCATCCCCTCCTCCAGTGTCTTCCTTTAGGCCCATCCCCTCCTCCAGTGTCTTCCTTTAGGCCCATCCCCTCCTCCAGTGTCTTCCTTTAGGCCCATCCCCTCCTCCAGTGTCTTCCTTTAGGCTCATCCCCTCCTCCAGTGTCTTCCTTTAGGCCCATCCCCTCCTCCAGTGTCTTCCTTTAGGCCCATCCCCTCCTCCAGTGTCTTCCTTTAGGCCCATCCCTCCTCCAGTGTCTTCCTTTAAAAAAATCTCCGACCCCACTCACCCAGCACACCACATCTTCCAGCTGCTGCCCTCCGGGAGGCGCTACAGATCCCTGACCACCAAAACAACCCGGTTCAAAAACAGCTTCTTCCCCACTGCCATACGGACACTGAACTCCCTGTAGCACCCCCCCCCCCCTGTAGTACCCCCCGCAACCCCCCTTACCTCTGCTGACATGGACATGGACAAACTCTGTACTGTATCTATGTAATTGTGTTTTCTTTTATGTACGCTGTAAGTGATGTCATATGTTCTATGTTTTTATGTTTTTATGTTGGAACTGCTATGAAACCTGCACTGAAACTAAATTCCACCAGCCTGGCTGGGTGGTCATTAAATAAATTGATTGATTTTAGGCCCATCTAACACCTTCCTCCCCTCCTCCAGTGTCTTCCTTTAGGCCCATCTAACACCTTCCTCCCCTCCTCCAGTGTCTTCCTTTAGGCCCATCTAACACCTTCCTCCCCTCCTCCAGTGTCTTCCTTTAGGCCCATCTAACACCTTCCTCCCCTCCTCCAGTGTCTTCCTTTAGGCCCATCTAACACCTTCCTCCCTCCTCCAGTGTCTTCCTTTAGGCCCATCTAACACCTTCCTCCCTCCTCCAGTGTCTTCCTTTAGGCCCATCTAACACCTTCCTCCCCTCCTCCAGTGTCTTCCTTTAGGCCCATCTAACACCTTCCTCCCCTCCTCCAGTGTCTTCCTTTAGGCCCATCTAACACCTTCCTCCCCTCCTCCAGTGTTTTCCTTTAGGCCCATCTAACACCTTCCTCCCCTCCTCCAGTGTCTTCCTTTAGGCCCATCTAACACCTTCCTCCCCTCCTCCAGTGTCTTCCTTTAGGCCCATCTAACACCTTCCTCCCCTCCTCCAGTGTCTTCCTTTAGGCCCATCTAACACCTTCCTCCCCTCCTCCAGTGTCTTCCTTTAGGCCCATCTAACACCTTCCTCCCCTCCTCCAGTGTCTTCCTTTAGGCCCATCTAACACCTTCCTCCCCTCCTCCAGTGTCTTCCTTTAGGCCCATCTAACACCTTCCTCCCTCCTCCAGTGTCTTCCTTTAGGCCCATCTAACGCCTTCCTCCCCTCCTCCAGTGTCTTCCTTTAGGCCCATCCCTCCTCCAGTGTCTTCCTTTAGGCCCATCCCTCCTCCAGTGTCTTCCTTTAGGCCCATCCCTCCTCCAGTGTCTTCCTTTAGGCCCATCCCTCCTCCAGTGTCTTCCTTTAGGCCCATCCCCTCCTCCAGTGTCTTCCTTTAGGCCCATCCCTCCTCCAGTGTCTTCCTTTAGGCCCATCCCTCCTCCAGTGTCTTCCTTTAGGCCCATCTAACACCTTCCTCCCCTCCTCCAGTGTCTTCCTTTAGGCCCATCTAACACCTTCCTCCCTCCTCCAGTGTCTTCCTTTAGGCCCATCTAACACCTTCCTCCCTCCTCCAGTGTCTTCCTTTAGGCCCATCTAACACCTTCCTCCCTCCTCCAGTGTCTTCCTTTAGGCCCATCTAACACCTTCCTCCCCTCCTCCAGTGTCTTCCTTTAGGCCCATCTAACACCTTCCTCCCTCCTCCAGTGTCTTCCTTTAGGCCCATCTAACACCTTCCTCCCCTCCTCCAGTGTCTTCCTTTAGGCCCATCTAACACCTTCCTCCCCTCCTCCTCTTCCTTTAGGCCCATCTAACACCTTCCTCCCCTCCTCCTCTTCCTTTAGGCCCATCTAACACCTTCCTCCCTCCTCCAGTGTCTTCCTTTAGGCCCATCTAACACCTTCCTCCCCTCCTCCAGTGTCTTCCTTTAGGCCCATCTAACACCTTCCTCCCCTCCTCCAGTGTCTTCCTTTAGGCCCATCTAACACCTTCCTCCCCTCCTCCAGTGTCTTCCTTTAGGCCCATCTAACACCTTCCTCCCCTCCTCCAGTGTCTTCCTTTAGGCCCATCTAACACCTTCCTCCCCTCCTCCAGTGTCTTCCTTTAGGCCCATCTAACACCTTCCTCCCTCCTCCAGTGTCTTCCTTTAGGCCCATCTAACACCTTCCTCCCTCCTCCAGTGTCTTCCTTTAGGCCCATCTAACACCTTCCTCCCCTCCTCCAGTGTCTTCCTTTAGGCCCATCTAACACCTTCCTCCCCTCCTCCAGTGTCTTCCTTTAGGCCCATCTAACACCTTCCTCCCCTCCTCCTCCTCTTCCTTTAGGCCCATCTAACACCTTCCTCCCCTCCTCCAGTGTCTTCCTTTAGGCCCATCTAACACCTTCCTCCCTCCTCCAGTGTCTTCCTTTAGGCCCATCTAACACCTTCCTCCCCTCCTCCAGTGTCTTCCTTTAGGCCCATCTAACACCTTCCTCCCTCCTCCAGTGTCTTCCTTTAGGCCCATCTAACACCTTCCTCCCCTCCTCCAGTGTCTTCCTTTAGGCCCATCTAACACCTTCCTCCCCTCCTCCAGTGTCTTCCTTTAGGCCCATCTAACACCTTCCTCCCTCCTCCAGTGTCTTCCTTTAGGCCCATCTAACACCTTCCTCCCTCCTCCAGTGTCTTCCTTTAGGCCCATCTAACACCTTCCTCCCCTCCTCCAGTGTCTTCCTTTAGGCCCATCTAACACCTTCCTCCCCTCCTCCTCTTCCTTTAGGCCCATCTAACACCTTCCTCCCCTCCTCCAGTGTCTTCCTTTAGGCCCATCTAACACCCTCCTCCCTCCTCCAGTGTCTTCCTTTAGGCCCATCTAACACCTTCCTCCCCTCCTCCAGTGTCTTCCTTTAGGCCCATCTAACACCTTCCTCCCTCCTCCAGTGTTTTCCTTTAGGCCCATCTAACACCTTCCTCCCTCCTCCAGTGTCTTCCTTTAGGCCCATCTAACACCTTCCTCCCTCCTCCAGTGTCTTCCTTTAGGCCCATCTAACACCTTCCTCCCCTCCTCCAGTGTGTTCCTTTAGGCCCATCTAACACCTTCCTCCCCTCCTCCAGTGTCTTCCTTTAGGCCCATCTAACACCTTCCTCCCCTCCTCCAGTGTCTTCCTTTAGGCCCATCTAACACCTTCCTCCCCTCCTCCAGTGTCTTCCTTTAGGCCCATCTAACACCTTCCTCCCCCCCCTCCTCTTCCTTTAGGCCCATCTAACACCTTCCTCCCCTCCTCCAGTGTCTTCCTTTAGGCCCATCTAACACCTTCCTCCCCTCCTCCTCTTCCTTTAGGCCCATCTAACACCTTCCTCCCCTCCTCCAGTGTCTTCCTTTAGGCCCATCTAACACCTTCCTCCCCTCCTCCAGTGTCTTCCTTTAGGCCCATCTAACACCTTCCTCCCCTCCTCCAGTGTCTTCCTTTAGGCCCATCTAACACCTTCCTCCCCTCCTCCAGTGTCTTCCTTTAGGCCCATCTAACACCTTCCTCCCCCCCTCCTCTTCCTTTAGGCCCATCTAACACCTTCCTCCCCCCCCCTCCTCTTCCTTTAGGCCCATCTAACACCTTCCTCCCCTCCTCCAGTGTCTTCCTTTAGGCCCATCTAACGCCTTCCTCCCCTCCTCCAGTGTCTTCCTTTAGGCCCATCTAACGCCTTCCTCCCCTCCTCCAGTGTCTTCCTTTAGGCCCATCTAACACCTTCCTCCCCTCCTCCAGTGTCTTCCTTTAGGCCCATCTAACACCTTCCTCCCCTCCTCCAGTGTCTTCCTTTAGGCCCATCTAACACCTTCCTCCCCTCCTCCAGTGTCTTCCTTTAGGCCCATCTAACACCTTCCTCCCCTCCTCCAGTGTCTTCCTTTAGGCCCATCTAACACCTTCCTCCCCTCCTCCAGTGTCTTCCTTTAGGCCCATCTAACACCTTCCTCCCCTCCTCCAGTGTCTTCCTTTAGGCCCATCTAACACCTTCCTCCCTCCTCCAGTGTCTTCCTTTAGGCCCATCTAACACCTTCCTCCCCTCCTCCAGTGTCTTCCTTTAGGCCCATCTAACACCTTCCTCCCCTCCTCCAGTGTCTTCCTTTAGGCCCATCTAACACCTTCCTCCCCTCCTCCAGTGTCTTCCTTTAGGCCCATCTAACACCTTCCTCCCCTCCTCCTCTTCCTTTAGGCCCATCTAACACCTTCCTCCCCTCCTCCTCTTCCTTTAGGCCCATCTAACACCTTCCTCCCCTCCTCCAGTGTCTTCCTTTAGGCCCATCTAACACCTTACTCCCCTCCTCCAGTGTCTTCCTTTAGGCCCATCTAACACCTTCCTCCCCTCCTCCAGTGTCTTCCTTTAGGCCCATCTAACACCTTCCTCCCCTCCTCCAGTGTCTTCCTTTAGGCCCATCTAACACCTTCCTCCCCTCCTCCAGTGTCTTCCTTTAGGCCCATCTAACACCTTCCTCCCTCCTCCAGTGTCTTCCTTTAGGCCCATCTAACACCTTCCTCCCCTCCTCCAGTGTCTTCCTTTAGGCCCATCTAACACCTTCCTCCCCTCCTCCAGTGTCTTCCTTTAGGCCCATCTAACACCTTCCTCCCTCCTCCAGTGTCTTCCTTTAGGCCCATCTAACACCTTCCTCCCCTCCTCCAGTGTCTTCCTTTAGGCCCATCCCTCCTCCAGTGTCTTCCTTTAGGCCCATCCCCTCCTCCAGTGTTTTCCTTTAGGCCCATCCCTCCTCCAGTGTCTTCCTTTAGGCCCATCTAACACCTTCCTCCCTCCTCCAGTGTCTTCCTTTAGGCCCATCTAACACCTTCCTCCCCTCCTCCAGTGTCTTCCTTTAGGCCCATCTAACACCTTCCTCCCCTCCTCCAGTGTCTTCCTTTAGGCCCATCTAACACCTTCCTCCCCTCCTCCAGTGTCTTCCTTTAGGCCCATCTAACACCTTCCTCCCCTCCTCCAGTGTGTTCCTTTAGGCCCATCTAACACCTTCCTCCCCTCCTCCAGTGTCTTCCTTTAGGCCCATCTAACACCTTCCTCCCCTCCTCCAGTGTCTTCCTTTAGGCCCATCTAACACCTTCCTCCCCTCCTCCAGTGTCTTCCTTTAGGCCCATCTAACACCTTCCTCCCCTCCTCCAGTGTCTTCCTTTAGGCCCATCTAACACCTTCCTCCCCTCCTCCAGTGTCTTCCTTTAGGCCCATCTAACACCTTCCTCCCCTCCTCCAGTGTCTTCCTTTAGGCCCATCTAACACCTTCCTCCCTCCTCCAGTGTCTTCCTTTAGGCCCATCTAACACCTTCCTCCCCTCCTCCAGTGTCTTCCTTTAGGCCCATCTAACACCTTCCTCCCTCCTCCAGTGTCTTCCTTTAGGCCCATCTAACACCTTCCTCCCTCCTCTAGTGTCTTCCTTTAGGCCCATCTAACACCTTCCTCCCCTCCTCCTCTTCCTTTAGGCCCATCTAACGCCTTCCTCCCCTCCTCCAGTGTCTTCCTTTAGGCCCATCTAACACCTTCCTCCCCTCCTCCTCTTCCTTTAGGCCCATCTAACACCTTCCTCCCCTCCTCCAGTGTCTTCATTTAGGCCCATCTAACACCTTCCTCCCCTCCTCCAGTGTCTTCCTTTAGGCCCATCTAACACCTTCCTCCCCTCCTCCAGTGTCTTCCTTTAGGCCCATCTAACACCTTCCTCCCCTCCTCCAGTGTCTTCCTTTAGGCCCATCTAACACCTTCCTCCCCTCCTCCAGTGTCTTCCTTTAGGCCCATCTAACACCTTCCTCCCCTCCTCCAGTGTCTTCCTTTAGGCCCATCTAACACCTTCCTCCCCTCCTCCAGTGTCTTCCTTTAGGCCCATCTAACACCTTCCTCCCCTCCTCCAGTGTCTTCCTCAGTGTTGTGCTAGTTACTGAAAAATAGTAACTCAGTTACTTTACTAGTTACTTCATTTCAAAGTAACTTCGTTACTGTACTAGTTACTTACACCCAAAAGTAATGAGTTACTGTGAAAAGTAACTATTTAGTTATTTAAAAAAAAAAAAAAAAAAAAATTGCTCCCGAGTCCCGTACTCAAAATCGGTTGATCAACTTGACAGTTTCCATTCACATCACCGAACTCTGCTAAGCAATGTGGTCTAGATACAAACACAAATCTGACACAAACGAATGTTGTCCCGAGTCGATATAATAAGAAGTGCGCCGGTTGAAGGAACAGCCTTGATGTCGCCGGAGCGTTTCATTATAACCATTATAATTCAAGGGTACTATGACTATGCTTGCACCTCATGGTACCAAAGCACCTCAAAGGCGCTTAAAACAAAATTACAAACATCACAAAACAAACTGGTCAGACTACTACTTGACCTTACTCCTAGAACCCACCTCACCCCTGCCCACTTTGACAACCTAGGATGGCTTAGAGTAGACGACAGAGTACAGCAACTTGCAATGGGCCTGGTCTACAAGATACACTATACGACCGGGGTACCCATGTACATGTCAAAATACTTCCCAAAGGTCAGTGAATACCACAACCACTACACCAGAGGAAGCTCAACAAATCATGTAAAACCCAGATTCGGCTCAAACAAGGGACTAAACACGTTTCGCAATTATGCCACAACAATGTGGAACGCCCTACCCAAAGCTAGGGGTAACAGTACTGTATATTTGAATACCGTTTATGTCACAAATGTATCAGTACTAAATACCTATATGTCCCTATGCCATAAATGTCATGTATGTTGTGTATGTCATAAATGTCTATATGAATTGAAAATGGGGGACCCTGATGGAAACAAGACGAAAGTCTTTCTCTGGTCTGCATCCCCTTAACAATTGTATGTATTGAGCCGTACTGTATTGTATCCATTCTGCAATCTGTTAAATAAAGTTTTCAGTCATTCATTCATTCACCATCTTGCAAGTTGCAACGTTGTTTAAGATATCAATCAAAGCATTGCAACGTTAGAATAGTTAGGATATCGATTGTGCATGAAAGGACTATATTTATATTGTTTGATTAGTATTATGAGATTCCCTGGCAGATTTCGTACAGTCAAAATCCGTTGATCAACTTGAGTTTCAGTGAACACATTGCACTCACCAAAGTCTGCGGTGGTCGAGATGTAGTAACGTTACGTTAGTCCAGTTGACTCCAGCAGCGCCTCAAACATGTTCTTTATCTCGTTTCCATGTTGTATATTAATTATCTCTCCAAGTAGTTGCTAAATGGTTTGTTAGTTTGTTACTGCATTCTTTTTATGTAGATTCATAGCGAGCGTTTGTTTTGTTTACAATAGAGAGGGTCTATTTCTTTCCGTAGCCGCATTTCTGGTTTGCGCATTTCTGATTGGCCAGTGGCCAGACTCGCCTCGTATCATTCTACGCGGGTGGGGATGCGGATAATAATAATAATAATAATAATAATAATAATAATAATAATAATAATAATAATAATAATAATAATAATAATAATAATAATAATAATAATAATAATAATAATAATAATAATAATAATAATAATAATAATAATAATAATAATAATCACTACCGCTCGCTATCAATCTACGCCGTATATAACGCAAATAACGCAGTGACGAACCATTCAGTAACGTAAGTAGCGTTACTGAATTTCAAAAGTAATGCGTTAGAGTACTAGTTGCGGCAAAAAGTTACTTTGTTTCTGTAACGCGTTAGTCCCAACACTGGTCATAATAGAACATTCTAGAACATTTGTGATTTCACAGTATGTCATAATAGTACATTCTAGAACATTCTAGAACATTGATTTCACAGTATGATGTCATAATAGTACATTCTAGAACATTCTAGAACATTTGTGATGTCACAGTATGATGTCATAATAGGACATTCTAGAACATTTGTGATGTCACAGTATGATACCATAATAGAACATTCTAGAACATTTGTGATGTCACAGTATGATGTCATAATCAAACATTCTAGAACATTTGTGATGTCACAGTATGATGTCATAATCAAACATTCTAGAACATTTGTGATGTCACAGTATGACGTCATAGCAAACATTCTAGAACATTTGTGATGTCACAGTATGATGTCATAATCAAACATACTAGAACATTTGTGATGTCACAGTATGATGTCATAATAGAACATTCTAGAACATTTGTGTACAGTATATATTCAACAATTCTCTCAGAAGTTCTCAGATCGCTACTTGTCAGCTACTTGTCTGTAAGCTTGAATATATTCTGTAGATACCATTTTAAAATCCCCACATGGAAAAGGAAACAATGTCCTGTACAATCCTTAATGAGCTACGTCTGGAGGGAAGGGTCTGTGATGTGGTTATTAAAGTCAACAGCACTGAGTTGAATGCCCACAAGGCCCTCCTGTGTGACTGCAGTGACTATTTCAGGTAAGTTTAGCTTGGTTCAGGTTAACTTGGTTCAGGTTAGCTTCATTAGTAAACAGATACCATACTGAATGTCTACTGTAAAAAGATAATATACTGTACTTTTACTGTAAAAATATACTATACTGTACTTCTACTGTAAACAGATACTATACTGTACTTCTACTGTAAACAGATACTGTACTTCTACTGTAAACCGATACTATACTGTACTTCTACTGTAAACCGATACTATACTGTACTTATACTGTAAACAGATACTATACTGTACGTCTACTGTAAAAAATATACTATACTGTATCGGCAGTTGGCCTCTGGTATGCGTGCCATTAGCGTTAGCCACGCTTCTAAGAGGTTGGCAGTCGACTACGGCTCCTTTCGACCGATTAGTCGACTATTCGACTAATAGGGTCAGCCCTAATTACTACACAGGACAGAATGTTGCTTACTGTTTACTCATCAGATATCTCTGTACTCTGCGTCCCACAGAGCCCTCTTCACTCGCTGGAGCGACTCAGAGAAAGCAGTCTACACTATCCCTGGGTTGTCCCCGGGTATGATGCAGCTCATCATAGAGTACGCCTACACACGCTTTGTGCTGGTGACAGCAGAGAACGTGAAAGAGCTTCTGGTGGCTGCAGACCAGCTTCGCGTCACTGGCATAGTAGGAGCGTGCTCTGACTTCCTAGAAGGCCAGCTGTCTCTGGAAAACTGTGTCGGCATGTGGAGGTTCACGGACATCTACAACTGCCCTGACCTGAGGCGCAAGGCCCATCTCTTCATCGTGTGCCACTTTGAGGAGATGCTGCGCTTCTCAGAGGAGTTTGTGGAGCTGTCCCCGCAGCAACTGGTGGACATCATCGAGAGGGATGATCTGAACGTGAAGAGCGAGGAGACGGTGTTCGAGGCCGTCCTCCGTTGGATCGACCACTCCCGTGAGGAGCGTAAAACACACATCCCTTTGCTGCTGCCCAAGGTAACTAATTGTATTACGGATACGCAAACATGGTTGCTAGTGCCTGAGCCACATTTATTTAAAAATTTATTTTTATTATTTAACTTTTTCTTGTTTGTCTGTCTCTTGTCAAGGTCATTATGATTCATGTTACTGTTATTATAGTTGTCGTCGCTGTTGTCATTGTTATTATTATTATTATTATTATTATTATTATTATTATTATTATTATTATTATTATTATTATTATTATTATTATTATTATTATTATTATTATTATACTGTTATGTTCTGTTTTATGTATGAAAATAAAATAAAATAAAAACATTTATAAAAAAAATAATAATAATAATTGTATTACTGTGCATTACATTAAAACAACACTAGGTTCCCTAGTACAGTGGTTCTCAAACATTTGGGTCCAAACTGTTCCCTAGCAACAGAAACCGTCTACAACCGATTTGTAAGTTGTACCCGCTGTCTGCTTGTCTCTTCCCAGGTTCGCATGGGCTTGATGAGGCCTGACTACTTCAGGAACAACGTCCAGAACAACCCTGTGGTGAGGGACAGCCAGGACTGCAGGCCCCTCATCCTCAGCGTCCTGAACCCCCCTGGCTCCGACAGGCTCCCAAACCCCCTGATGCGTCCACGCCTGCCCAGGGAGGTCCTATTGGCCATCGGAGGCTGTAGTAGAGGCAGCGTGACCATGGAGGCTTACGATATCCGAGCCGGTGGATGGATGGACGTGAGTGTTGAGGGGGAGAGTCCCTGGTGGGGCCACTGCACCGCTTATCTCCACGGTCTGGTCTACTGCGTCGGCGGCTGGGACGGCAGTAACCCTCTCAGCAGTGTGCGCAGGTTCAACCCCGTCACTCGCAGCTGGCTGCAGGCGGCTCCCATGCACTCACGCCGCAGTAGACTCAGCGTGGTCGTGTTGGACGGCTGTATCTACGCCATGGGAGGGTGTGACGGAGACAGGATACTGAACACCGCCGAGCGCTACGAGCCTGAAACCAACCAGTGGACAGTGATCTCACCCATGCTGGAGCACAGGATCCACGCCAGGGCAGCAGCCCTCCAGGGCAAGGTGGGTGGAACTGAGGGACACAGGGTGCTAGATGAACACAAGGAACGTTAGATCAGAAATCATAAATGTCTTTATTGCCAAGTAAGCTTGCACATACAAAAGATGTGTCTGGGTCCTTTGGTGCATCAACATTAACAGACAATTAAAGTAGAATGAAATCAAATGGAATATATAAACTAAATTAGAATATTCTTTCTTATTACAGGTTTACATCTGTGGTGGCCGGAACAGGACGGGGTGTCTGCTCACAGCTGAGTGCTACAGCCCAGACACCGACCAGTGGACTCTGATCGCCCCCATGAGCAGCAGGCGTGCCGGAGTGGGAGTGGCTGCATATGGAGGACAGGTCTATGCGGTAGGTGCACACAGAGACAAATGCTTTATACTAGATATTTTTATAGATATGTATCATGTGACTTTCAATGCTTCTGTGATGCCTTCATTTCCCTAAATGGATGAATACAGTGTCTGCCTGCCTGAGCCACACACTAAAACATTCCTCTCATGTGTCCTGTCCTCAGGTGGGAGGGTGGGACGGTAGAAACATCCTGTGTAGCGCGGAGGCCTACAGCCCCTTGACTGACTCCTGGAACGCCCTGCCCAACATGCTCACCCCCCGCAGACACTTTGGCATCGCGGTGCTGGACGACCTGCTCTTCGTGGTCGGAGGCTTCACTGACTTCAGCACCATCTCCAACAAGGTGGAGCGCTACGACCAGAGCAGCGTCAGCTGGACTGCAGCCGAGGACATGAAGATCCAGCGCGGTGGCCTAAGCTGCTGCATAATGCATGGCCTGCCTAACATGAGCCAGTACGCTGCTCCCCGTGGAGGAGGATGAGGATGAGGAGGAGGAGGAGGAGGAGGAGGAGGAGGAGGAGGAGGAGGACTAGGAGGAGGAGGAGGAGGAGGAGGAGGAGGAGGAGGAGGAGGAGGAGGATGAGGAGGACTAGGAGGAGGAGGAGGAGGAGGAGGAGGAGGGAGGAGGAGGAGGAGCAGGAGGAGGAGGAGGAGAGGAGGAGGAGGAGCAGGAGGAGGAGGAGGAGCAGGAGGAGGAGGAGGAGGAGGAGGAGGAGGAGCAGGAGGAGGAGGAGCAGGAGCAGGAGGAGGAGGAGGAGGAGGAGGGATAAGGAGGAGGAGCAGGAGGAGGAGGAGGAGGAGGAGGAGGAGGAGGAGGGGGCGGAGGGGGGGGGGGGGGTGGACTCCAGTTCAAAGTCACGAGATAGCAAGATAAAGCAGGGGACTTTGACACACACACACACGCACACACACACACACACACACACACACATGGCCGCCTAGTTATAGTTGAAAGTGGGGGTGCAATATATATATATATATATATATTTTTTTTTGTAACCTTTTTTATTTTTTTTATTTTTTTTTGCAAGGGGTGGTTTGGAGGGGGCAGTTTTTTTTTTTACATTTAATGAACACCTGTATGTGCAATTTCCTGCAATATAGAGCCTTCAATCTTGACCAAAATAAAGCTGCTCTTTTCACTATAAAACTCAATTACTAATAATAACTAATATTATCTATATTAACTAATACTAATAAAATCATGTGTGTTCATGTACCGTGTACTCACAACTAAGGGGGTTAATTAACCTATAAAGCTATGCTTAGTGACATATGAGTGAAGAATGATTCTTTTTCTCAGCCTGTAATGACAATGAACAGTGTATTCACATATCAACAGGTTTACCTGTTCAACTAGCCGTATCAAGGGTAAGGTAGGAGGGGTGTTTTTCCCCCTGGTTCCCTGGGCTTCCCCCCCCTCCTTTCAGACATGTTGTTTACAATATATTGTGTCACTGTGTTGTAGGGATACGATGTAACCCTTAGCTTAGTTGCTGGGGTTGTGCTAACCGCTTGAGAAACTATATTTTCCTAAAGAAAAGATTGTTTGGTCACTTTTCGTGTGTGCTTAGCAAGGCCTGTGGCCGATACTAATCGAGAATTATGTATTCTCTCATTATGAAAAACGGCGTTCCTCTGTAGAGTGTTTTTGCCATTTTTTGTGGTGATAAAGGGTTGTGAGTGTCGTATGATCTACAACTGGGTTAGGTTGGCCACAGAAGCACATGTGTAAGTCTGGTACCAGGGCTCTTAAGGGGGTCCTCTCTATTCTGTGTTTTTTCCTTAGTAAAAATCAGATAGCAGGTTAGCACATGAGCTGTGTGAAGCTGTTAAGAAGACACTTCATGTAGCAGACTATGACTGTGTCATGCTCTATTTGTCATTACATCGTATCATGGGTGTGGGGTCGTAAAGGGGTGAACTGGTAATCCTTTCCTCCCCTTCTTTGATGGGCAGGGGTTAAGACCTCCTGTCCTTCAAGGTTCCTGTCACGTTGCTGTTCGGCACGTTACAGGGTAAGAGGGGGGGGGGGGGGGGGGGAGTTTCCTGGTCCCACGCCCTGGAATATTGGGCGTGTGCACCGCAGAAATTCCCCCGCCATAGAGTACCTCACTGTGCGCGTCTCTGTTGGTAAGACTTCCGTGAGCTGTTCGGGTCCATATGATGGATCTGTTTCAGGGAGTGGTCAGGGCTCCTCCTCACGAAGCTCCTACTCTGGCCTTCTGTGAGTTAGGACTCTCCTTCCATGTGAGGGAGCCTCCTCAGAGTGCAGAGCCTCCTCCTCAGATTGTCAAGGTGAGTAGAACTTCAAAAAGGAGTCCTGCTCTATTGTGTGTGTATTCGATTCAATTCGATTATTGAGTGTGTATGGGTTCAGTGCCTCCTCCTCGGAGAGCCCTAAACCAATATTTTACATGGCTCAATGTTGCAATATATTCTTTTCAATCTGTACAGCTCGCGTGGGAAGTCTCTCTGGGGATTTCCGTCTCCTCCCTATGGGAGGGTGGTGGGATGTAAAAATGTAAACTATTTTTACCCTCAGCTATGTCACAAGGGATTCATGTCGGTCTGTGTTCTTTCTTTTTTGGAATAAAAAGAGGAAGGTACATGAAGCACGACGGCTCCGTGTCGTTCTCCCAGGCGACTTGGAGGAACAATGTTTGGTGTCTTGCTAGACTATCCATTGATGTGTTTGGGTCTCGACGCATACATAGTGCTGGCTCGGTGTGTTTCTGTGACAGAATCACACAGGGGCTAAGTGCGCCTTGGTTGCTTGTTAAAACAGCGTTTTTATAGGGCAACTGGGATGGAGTTTTGTCTCTTCCGAGCGCCAGTTTACTAGGTTGTCTCGATGAATTCTCGTTCATATCTGGGGGATGTTAACGGAATAGATCTGAACATAGGTAGAGGGGTCTCACGCCCTTGGGGTGGGCCACTGAGCACGGTCTAAATGGGGACCGTCTGGGTGGCGCCCTCTTTTCATGTTTTAGATCGACACGCATACCTGCCCCCTCTCCTGGAGTGGCCAGGTTGGCGTGGTTAGGACACGGGACTGGTCTGGTCACGCTGGTCCAGGTTAGTTAACCCGTACCCTGAGGGACTTGTGCTTTTTTCGGGGGGAAAAATGCCAGGTCGGTCCGGGTGTCACAGGGTTAGGCGCTATGGAGACCCTTGTTGGGTACATATTGTACACTGCACTATCGTAATGGCTTACGGCTATGCCAACCTGTACACGCCCGATCTCGTCAGATCTCGGCCGCTACGCAGGTTCGGTCCTGGTTAGTACTTGGTTGGGAGACCGCCTGGGAATACCAAGTGCGGTGTGCTTAGGGCTGGTTCT
Source organism: Notolepis coatsorum (assembly GCF_963971535.1). Lineage (NCBI taxonomy): Eukaryota > Metazoa > Chordata > Actinopteri > Aulopiformes > Paralepididae > Notolepis > Notolepis coatsorum. Next base: position 174,683 of record NW_028171112.1, read on the forward strand.
CCATTCTTTTCGCTCCTCTCTCACGCGTGGCGAAGAGGGGGCTGTTGGGGTGGTCTTGGACCTCCTCTGGTAACCCTGTGCTTCCCGTGCCGCCGGGCCCGGTCCGAAGTAATGTTTCGTCGACCCGTAGGCCTGGAATAACCCTTTTTTGAAAACTGAAACACTTGTACTGCGGTATATACCCGCAGGTGTGTTTTGGAGTTTTTTCTTGAGGGGTTATAGGAACGACCACCGCATAGGGTAACGACATGGTGGTTGGTTCCCTGGTGTGTTGGAGCAGAGTCAACTCCCGGGTTACCCGGTTGTGTGCCCCTGCACGTTCATGACGTCTGCCAATCATGTCAGCCTTCTCTGCCTCATACCCTCTGGGTTTTTTTTTTTTAAAGGAGGCTTTGTCATGGTGATCAACAACGCCAGCATACGCCCCTTCCGCCGGGGCGGCTGTTTTCAGCTGACTCCTTTGGCGCCTGTCTCGTCCGCAGTGCTCCAGGCTCAGGTTACAGCCTGTTGCCTGGTTTCCCCGGTGCGCTGCCTGCTTCCGTTGGTTAACCTTTTTTGTGTGCTTACGGCCATGCTGGCTGCCTGTTCTGCAGGGTCAGTGTGCCAGGCGGTGTGCTATTGGGGGGAAAGGGCCCGCTCTTGAGAGGGGCCTTATCCGAATACGCTGGCGATGTGGGTGGCGGTGTCACTAAGTGACCACCTGGTGGGGTCTTGATGCCTGGCGTCATTGACCTCTCCAGGCCCCCGTTTTCCAGGGGATCCAGTCCCTTTGGTGGGTCTGGGTCTTGCTTCGCGCTCCGCTGCTACGGCCTTGCCACGGGGTTGGGTTTGCTCTTGACCCCGTGATTTCTGGGGGCAGTAACGAGGTTGTTCCTTCCGTTCGTTCCCGGGTGGCATGCGGGTTGTGCGTGTGTGTAGTCGTGGGGTCAGGCCACGGTCTGCTCACCCTGTGCGTTGAGTTGCTTGAGTGCCTCTTTGCACGGTCAGGTCCGTCGCCCTCCCGGAAACCTCCAATAGGGGGGGTGCCCTCCACTAGGGGGGGTCGGGGGGGCTCGGTCCTCCCCGATCTGAAGGTTGTGGGGGGCCTCAGCGGGGTACATTTGTCGGCCGATGGCGAGTGACGCTGAGCGAGAGCCATTACGAAACAGAACGATAGGTTATAAGTAGTGGTGAGTAGTGGTGACGCTCGGCGTCCGACGCCGCTGCAGCCCTTGATCTCACCTTGTGGTGAAAGCTTGGGAAGGAGGCGAGTAGGTGGCCACACACCTGCTTATGAAGGTAAGCTGATAGGGGTGTGGTCAGACGAATGTTGGGATGTTTAGGTACATTGTGGAATTTTTTATTCAGTGCGCGTGCACGAGCGAGGTACAGTGCAGAGAGTGACCATAATCGTTATTCTCCTGCTAGACTCTGGGGACACCATCTGCCGCTCTGCCTGCAAGACTACTCTGCAGAAGCTTGATGTTCTCTATCACTCTGCCGTCTGTTTCTCTACAAATGCCCCTTTCAGAACTCACTGCACTGTATATTCCTCTATAAACTGGCCATCCTTACAGACCCTTTCAGAACTCACTGCACTGTATATTCCTCTATAAACTGGCCCTCCTTACAGCCCCTTTCAGAACTCACTGCACTGTATATTCCTCTATAAACTGGCCCTCCTTACAGCCCCTTTCAGAACTCACTGCACTGTATATTCCTCTATAAACTGGCCGTCCTTACAGCCCCTTTCAGAACTCACTGCACTGTATATTCCTCTATAACAGGGGTGGGCAATTATTTTTCCCAGGGGGCCGAATGAGCAACTGAAAATATGTTGGGGGGCCGGGCCAAAATTCCAAACTCAATTATGCATAATATACATTTTATTTCTATATAAAAAGCAGTAAATGGCATTGTTTTGACCCCTGGTAAGAGTGTATGTTATTATTTGGCAATTAAAAGGTGAGGTTAGCTTTCAAAAATATCATTTATTCAAATAGAATTTATTTCCAAAATGATAAACAAAATGTGAAACATTAATAACAAAAGGCATTTTGAGTTTCATATACTATTGAAACAAGGATTTTCTTAGCTTTCTAAAGACATCACATCATCTTATAGCAAAAATAAACAAGACATGTCACTGAACTGTGTAAAGAAAAGTGTCCCAGTTTTGTAGCCTTTTTTACTTTACATGCCTATATTAAACATTTAATGTTTTCAGAACTGTGCAAAATATATATTTCCACATTTTAGTGTTCTTCAGTTATTTTTTTTCCCAGTCTCTGTTGAGCTTTAACAAGTCCATCAAAGTCAGGTTGCATGTCTGAGGTGGAGATGCGAAGCACAGCTGCCAGATGTTCTTCAGTGAGAGAGGATCTGTACCTGGACTTGGTAAACGTCATGACTGAGAATGTCTGTTCACATAATGTAGGTGGATCCAAAGAGAACCAACATCTTCTGAGCATGTCTCCTAAGCGTATATTGTGCGTGTGAACGTTGACATGAAAAGAAAAAAGTAAAAAAAAAAAAAAAATATTAAAAAGAAATTTGTATTATCATGTAATCTTTCGCAGGCCGGTCAGAATCATCCCGCGGGCCGTACAATGCCCAGGTCTGCTCTATAATCTGGCCATCCTTCTCTTCCTTTAGGCCCATCTAACGCCTTCCTATCCTCCTCCAGTGTTTTTCTCTTCCGCCTCATTTAATGGTCATCCTGCAAACTGTGCTTTTCTACCCGTCGCTGGACTTCAACGGACTCGACTGACTTCTCAAGAAGAGGTACTGATCAATGCGGCTAATTTTCTGTCTGTCGGCCACAACAAGGACAGATCTGGAGCTTCTCTCTCCCTCTACCGCTCCACCCCGGCCTCCATCGCGAGGCCTTCATCATCCTACTCATAGTGCTGTTCTCTATGGTTCTAGTTCTCACCATCCTACTCATAGTGCTGTTCTCTATGGTTCTAGTTCTCACCATCCTACTCATAGTGCTGTTCTCTATGGTTCTAGTTCTGGGGGGCCGGTCAGAGATACCGTCCTCCATTGAACCTCTCATCCAACTCATAGTCCAGTCAATTGGTCTGTCACTGTGAATCTGCATCTTCCGCCCCTGCTGCTCTCGCAGACTCTGGGAGTATTTCTCCTGTGTTTGTTATTTGTTTGGGTGCAGCAATACTGTTTACAGTACTATACACCACCGCTGTAATGAGGTGCTAACCCATGCCAGCCCTGATGGGGTCGAGTCCCTCCCGTCAGCTGTCTGTCCAAGCGGTCACATGGACCTTCCCTATAGTTGACCGTCAGCTGCTCTTTTCACAGCGGTCACTAACTAGGCTACATCTGAATTTATAATAAAAACACAAGATACTTGTGCCCTAATGATAACCATAAGCGCACAATGAAGAAAGTAGGGATGTCCAATATTATCGGCCTACCGATATTATCGGCCGATATTGGCATTCAAATGTAATATCGGAAATTATCTGTAACCTTTATTTACCCAGGCAAGCAAGTAAGAACAAATTCTTATTTTATTTATTGTCAAAAGTATGCATAATGTTGTGTTAATTCCACAACAAGAGATATGTAATGTTAATTACCTGAAATTATTACGTTTTTTGAGGGGGGGGGGGAACCCTGCATATATCGGTATCGGGAATTAAGAGTTGGACAATATCGGTGTATCGGATATCGGTAAAAAGGCCAATATCGAACATCCCTAGAAGAAACCAAATCCCATTGCCAAGAGAAAGTCGGACATGCCTATAAATAACTACACTATGGAACTACATACTATAATAATGATCATAATGGCCCCCAAAAACAGCGTAGGAAACGTCAACGGGCCCTTTGATGTGAACTCTGCAGGTATTGACAACGCTGATGCTACATACCTACCGTACCACATGTCCCCATATGGTCTCTGCATTACTGGAAACTCCTACACGTTGGTGTGAACGAAACAGGATCAAAATAAATGTAGGATAAAGCTGACCCGGGGGCAGGCGAGTGGGCTTAAGCAAACGTTTATTCCAATCAGCGTGCGTCCCGGAACACTGTATATATATATCCCAGATTCTATGTTTTCCCCCAGGTGCGCGCCAGGGGTATGGACAGCGTTGGAATGTTAATGGTTTTCCGATAATTACAGCTATCTGCGCCGCTGCGACTCAGGGCGGTTTATAAACACGGCCGTGTTTGTCTGTTTATTTTCACATCGACAGGGGGGGGAAGCGGCGTTCGGGTTCGCTACTGCGCCGAGTTTAAGTTGACTTCACGTAAAATAAAACGGAGGAAGTCTGCGCTTTCGATCGTGACCGGCGTCTCGTCGTGGCATATCGCTACTACAGTAGGCGCCGCATGGACGAAACGCACTGGAGATTTCACAAGAGAGACGACATTTTTTTTGTTGAATTTGTGGGAATAAAACACAATAAGCACCGACCAGGAAGCAACATTGTTTTCAAGCCGATTTTATCTCTGGTCAGGTTTGGGGCGGCACGGTGGCACAGTGGTTAGCACTGCTGCATCACAGCAAGAAGGTTGGAACCCCAGCACGGGGCCTTTCTGTGTGGAGTCTGCATGTTCTCCCCGTGTTCACGTGGGTTTCCTCCGGATTCTCTGGTTTCCTCCCACACCATGAAAAAAAAAAGAAAAAAAAAATCTTATGTAGGGAGTACAGATGAAAACGAGCTCATTAGCTAACTCTGGCACATTCACGTTGATGTGGAAACTGAAGATGTTGATTCGTGTGCACTGTCCCTGGGTAAACATTTTTCAGGACTGATAGGGGATACAACATGATTTACTACAATGTAAATACAGTACAGCATACAGTAGGCTTGTTATGCGTGGGTATATTTGTATCCCTGTTAGTTAGGTTGTTCGTCCGTTCCACGTATGTTGTGTTCATGTAATCTTGATCTGTGTTCTCCAGTGTTTTGTGTTGTCTTCCTTGTCCTGTGCCTTACTTGTAGTTCCTTGTCTTCCTCTAGGCAACACCAAAATTTATGTATTTTCACATTTTCTGCACAAAAAAATGCCCAGAACAATATCCAAATAAATGTCTGTCACTCACTGAGGAAAAGGTGTATTTGCACCAAATTTGACATGGAGGTTCAGAACACCTAAATAAAACGTTCCATGTTGAATAAACAATAATTCCCCGGTAAACTATATGCAGTTATGCAACCAAACAAAAGGTTTGACTGGCCGTTTTTACACAAAGGCAGGGGTGCGTTGGTCATGGGACGGGGTTGCACGGCGAGCAACCGGTTCTGTGAGCAGAAGCACGCGCACGCACGTGCACGGATGTGCACGTGCGTGCACACAGGAATGCACTGCACTCGACTGATGTGCCAACTCGCCACGTATACCCACCTGGCTACCCTGCATGACAATAGCTCAGGTCGTCAGGTGTGTTCAAATACGTCCTCAGACATACAATCACACAAAACTTGTGAATGAAATGTGTTACATTCCATTCCTAGAGGCCATTAGGCACTGTCTTTAGTCTGTGCGCATGCGAGGGAACATTTATGCGCATGCGCGGGAGCGTGCACGTGGCGTCATTAAAACACAGTGCAACCAGGTATGAAATCACCAACGCACCACTGCACAAAGGTACACAAAGGTAATATATGATGGTGACTTTACACTGCACCGGAAATAAAGGGTATAGGTTCCCCTGAATCATTCAAGGTATAACACTTGATACTGACTCTCAGAATTGGCACAAATAAAACACTATGTCCAGGCAAACCTTTGTCTATGTAGGCTTTAGATCAGGATGGTCAACCAGTTAGAGACTAAGAGCCATGGAAATGACTGTGGTGCCACAATGAGCCACACCATATATATCCTTTGTTTCAGTCACGGCACCCTTCATAAGTACTTCAAGTTTAGATGGTTAAACTATTTCTTTCTAAATAGTTTTCTAGCCTATTTGCCTTTTATATTAAATAAGATATTACCTTCTACATTCAGGAAGGATATAATACCGAACTGGCTTTAACTGAGTACTCTTTTTTTCCTATTAAGATACCCTCTGCTCTACACCAAGCTCTTAGTATAACCTGTTTATCCCATAATATGCTCAGTAACCTCCACAATAATCTGAGCACACCGGGGCGCACTTTTATAAACCTGGTAGGTAGGGGACTTCATTCGGCCCTGGGGCCGATTGCACGCCTTACTACAGCTTCCACTTCCTTCCATCTTGATGTCCTAATATCCATCTTATACATTACCTCTCCTAATGGTGGTATATCAGGAGGAAGGCCCATTTAATGGTAAATGGTAAATGGCTGCATTTATATAGCAGCTTTTATCCAAAACGCTTTACAATTTTGTTCCTCACATTTGACCCGTTCACTCACACATTCACACACCGATGACAGAGGCAACCTGTGCAAGGTGCCAATCGGGAGCAATTAGGGGTTAAGTGTCTTGCTCAAGGACACTTGGACAAGCTGCCTGGGAGGAGCGGGAATCGAACCGGCTTACCAGATGACTGCTCTACCTCCCGAGCCACTGTCCGCCCCTGTACTCTCTATTCTTTCCTGTATCTGAGAACATGTTTTACATTTTTTTTACATTTTTAAATTGTTTGAAGCTTTGAGTTTCCCCCCTTTCCTTGGCTGAACATTCCCTTAACAAACATATGGATCCTATAAAATGCCATCCTGACTCGCTCCTTCTTCTTTCTCTTCCTCCTCAGTTGTTCTGCCCTCCTGAGTTCTGCTAGCCGACTCCTTAGCTCTTCCTGCAAAACATTAATTTTCCTTTAGGCCCATCCCTCCTCCAGTGTCTTCCTTTAGGCCCATCCCCTCCTCCAGTGTCTTCCTTTAGGCCCATCCCTCCTCCAGTGTCTTCCTTTAGGCCCATCTAACACCTTCCTCCCCTCCTCCAGTGTCTTCCTTTAGGCCCATCTAACACCTTCCTCCCCTCCTCCAGTGTCTTCCTTTAGGCCCATCTAACACCTTCCTCCCCTCCTCCAGTGTCTTCCTTTAGGCCCATCTAACACCTTCCTCCCCTCCTCCAGTGTCTTCCTTTAGGCCCATCTAACACCTTCCTCCCCTCCTCCAGTGTCTTCCTTTAGGCCCATCTAACACTTTCCTCCCCTCCTCCAGTGTCTTCCTTTAGGCCCATCTAACACCTTCCTCCCCTCCTCCAGTGTCTTCCTTTAGGCCCATCTAACACCTTCCTCCCTCCTCCAGTGTCTTCCTTTAGGCCCATCTAACACCTTCCTCCCCTCCTCCAGTGTCTTCCTTTAGGCCCATCTAACACCTTCCTCCCCTCCTCCAGTGTCTTCCTTTAGGCCCATCTAACACCTTCCTCCCCTCCTCCAGTGTCTTCCTTTAGGCCCATCTAACACCTTCCTCCCCTCCTCCACTGTCTTCCTTTAGGCCCATCTAACACCTTCCTCCCCTCCTCCAGTGTCTTCCTTTAGGCCCATCTAACACCTTCCTCCCCTCCTCCAGTGTCTTCCTTTAGGCCCATCTAACACCTTCCTCCCCTCCTCCAGTGTCTTCCTTTAGGCCCATCTAACACCTTCCTCCCTCCTCCAGTGTCTTCCTTTAGGCCCATCTAACACCTTCCTCCCCTCCTCCTCTTCCTTTAGGCCCATCTAACACCTTCCTCCCCTCCTCCAGTGTGTTCCTTTAGGCCCATCTAACACCTTCCTCCCCTCCTCCAGTGTCTTCCTTTAGGCCCATCTAACACCTTCCTCCCCTCCTCCAGTGTCTTCCTTTAGGCCCATCTAACACCTTCCTCCCCTCCTCCAGTGTCTTCCTTTAGGCCCATCTAACACCTTCCTCCCCTCCTCCAGTGTCTTCCTTTAGGCCCATCTAACACCTTCCTCCCCTCCTCCAGTGTCTTCCTTTAGGCCCATCTAACACCTTCCTCCCTCCTCCAGTGTCTTCCTTTAGGCCCATCTAACACCTTCCTCCCCTCCTCCAGTGTCTTCCTTTAGGCCCATCTAACACCTTCCTCCCCTCCTCCAGTGTCTTCCTTTAGGCCCATCTAACACCTTCCTCCCCTCCTCCAGTGTGTTCCTCAGTGTTGTGCTAGTTACTGAAAAATAGTAACTCAGTTACTTTACTAGTTACTTCATTTCAAAGTAACTTTGTTACTGTACTAGTTACTTACACCCAAAAGTAATGAGTTACTGTGAAAAGTAACTATTTAGTTATTTAAAAAAAAAAAAAAAAAAAAAAAGATTGCTCCCGAGTCCCGTACTCAAAACCGGTTGATCAACTTGACAGTTTCCATTCACATCACCGAACTCTGCTAAGCAATGTGGTCTAGATACAAACACAAATCTGACACAAACAAATGTTGTCCTGAGTCGATATAATAAGAAGTGCGCCGGTTGAAGGAACAGCCTTGATGTCGCCGGAGCGTTTCATTATAACCATTATAATTCAAGGGTACTACGACTATGCGTGCACCTCATGGTACCAAAGCACCTCAAAGGCGCTTAAAACAAAATTACAAACATCACAAAACAAACTGGTCAGACTACTACTTGACCTGAACCCCAGAACCCACCTCACCCCTGCCCACTTTGACAACCTAGGATGGCTTAGAGTAGACGACAGAGTACAGCAACTTGCAATGGGCCTGGTCTACAAGATACACTATACGACCGGGGTACCCATGTACATGTCAAAATACTTCCCAAAGGTCAGTGAATACCACAACCACTACACCAGAGGAAGCTCAACAAATCATGTAAAACCCAGATTCGGCTCAAACAAGGGACTAAACACGTTTCGCAATTATGCCACAACAATGTGGAACGCCCTACCCAAAGCTAGGGGTAACAGTACTGTATATTTGAATACCGTTTATGTCACAAATGTATCAGTACTAAATACCTATATGTCCCTATGCCATAAATGTCATGTATGTTGTGTATGTCATAAATGTCTATATGAATTGAAAATGGGGGACCCTGATGGAAACAAGACAAACGTCTTTCTCAGGTCTGCATCCCCTTAACAATTGTATGTATTGAGCCGTACTGTATTGTACCCATTCTGCAATCTGTTAAATAAAGTTTTCATTCATTCATTCATTCACCATCTTGCAAGTTGCAACGTTGTTTAAGATATCAATCAAAGCATTGCAACGTTAGAATAGTTAGGATATCAATTGTGCATGAAAGGACTATATTTATATTGTTTGATTAGTATTATGAGATTCCCTGGCAGATTTCATACAGTCAAAATCCCTTGATCAACTTGAGTTTCAGTGAACACATTGCACTCACCAAAGTCTGCGGTGGTCGAGATGTAGTAACGTTACGTTAGTCCAGTTGACTCCAGCAGCGCCTCAAACATGTTCTTTATCTCGTTTCCATGTTGTACATTAATTATCTCTCCAAGTAGTTGCTAAATGGTTTGTTAGTTTGTTACTGCATTCTTTTTATGTAGATTCATAGCGAGCGTTTGTTTTGTTTACAATAGAGAGGGTCTATTTCTTTCCGTAGCCGCATTTCTGGTTTGCGCATTTCTGATTGGCCAGTGGCCAGACTCGCCTCGTATCATTCTATGCGGGTGGGGATGCGGATAATAATAATAATAATAATAATAATAATAATCACTACCGCTCGCTATCAATCTACGCCGTATATAACGCAAATAACGCAGTGACGAACCATTCAGTAACGTAAGTAGCGTTACTGAATTTCAAAAGTAATGCGTTAGAGTACTAGTTGCGGCAAAAAGTAACTTCGTTTCTGTAACGCGTTAGTCCCAACACTGGTCATAATAGAACATTCTAGAACATTTGTGATTTCACAGTATGTCATAATAGTACATTCTAGAACATTTGTGATTTCACAGTATGATGTCATAATAGTACATTCTAGAACATTTTAGAACATTTGTGATGTCACAGTATGATGTCATAATAGGACATTCTAGAACATTTGTGATGTCACAGTATGATGCCATAATAGAACATTCTAGAACATTTGTGATGTCACAGTATGATGTCATAATCAAACATTCTAGAACATTTGTGATGTCACAGTATGATGTCATAATCAAACATTCTAGAACATTTGTGATGTCACAGTATGACGTCATAGCAAACATTCTAGAACATTTGTGATGTCACAGTATGATGTCATAATCAAACATACTAGAACATTTGTGATGTCACAGTATGATGTCATAATAGAACATTCTAGAACATTTGTGTACAGTATATATTCAACAATTCTCTCAGAAGTTCTCAGATCGCTACTTGTCAGCTACTTGTCTGTAAGCTTGAATATATTCTGTAGATACCATTTTAAAATCCCCACATGGAAAAGGAAACAATGTCC
>NW_028171112.1:190000-220000 GCF_963971535.1 Notolepis coatsorum
TTATTAATTTGATTGAAATTACGTAGTTATGGTTAGATTTATATATTCATATGATCAAAAAGTGGAGGAGCACAAGTTTGCCCCCCCAAGCTCAATACTGGTGGGGCACCTGCTTCGACTGCTCCATTATGTAGGCGTCTATGCACACACGTGACTGCAGTGATACCTACGCACAAGCTGCTCACGTACACTCGTTGGGGGCGTCCATCTCTCCCTCAGGAGATGAAACTGGACACAGTACATGGGCTACGATGCAATTCAGGGACTATACATGTTTAATACTGAACGATTCTGTGTGATTCGATGCGATACGATTCGATCTGATACAGTTCTTAACATTTGTTTAATGTAGACTCTCTCTCTCTCTCTTTTTTTCTCTCTGAATTGCATCATTTTCCTTTTCGAAGTTGGATTGACTAGTAGACAGTGTGCACAGTATGGTTAAATGCAGTGTACTGTATACTGCTTATAGACAGTGAACAGTGTGCAGTATGGCTACCTTCAGTAGATACTGTCAGTAGACAAGACAATGCCAGTGAACAGTGTGAAGTATCTGGTTCAATTCAGTACACTGTCAGTAGACAGTAAACAGTGTGCATCTGTGCAGTATGGTTTAATTTAGTACATACTGCCTGTAAACAGTGTAGCAGCAGTCAGAATCAGAAAGGTCTTTATTGCCAAGTATACTTTTCACATACAAATTATTTGCGTTGGACGTTACTGGTGCAACATTAGCGGACAGACATTAATAAAGACAGATAATACAATAAAGTGGTGGAGAAAAAATAAAATGAAATATGAGCTAAGTTAAGACAATAGAATAATATATTTATGAAATAATATAGGCCAGGGCTGTACAAGTGGGCAGATGTGGTCAATTATACAATTATAATACACTAATTAGAATGAAGTAACAATACAGTGGGCAAGTATATAGTCCAGTAGGGTGTGTTAATGTAACACAGTGGGGGGGGGGGGGGTGTCAGTGAGGGTCCTGAGCCTTGTTGATGAGGCTCACTGCAGAGGGGAAGAAACTGTTCTTGTGGCGTGAGGTTCTGGCCCTGATGGACCGCAGCCTCCTGCCAGAGGGGAGTGTCTCAAACAGGTTGTGACCGGGGTGGTAGGGGTCAGAGGGGAGTGTCTCAAACAGGTTGTGACCGGGGTGGTAGGGGTCAGAGGGGAGTGGCTCAAACAGGTTGTGACCGGGGTGGTAGGGGTCAGAGGGGAGTGTCTCAAACAGGTTGTGACCGGTGTGGTAGGGGTCAGAGGGGAGTGTCTCAAACAGGTTGTGACCGGGGTGGTAGGGGTCAGAGGGGAGTGTCTCAAACAGGCTGTGACCGGGGTGGTAGGGGTCAGAGGGGAGTGACTCAAACAGGTTGTGACCGGGGTGGTAGGGGTCAGAGGGGAGTGTCTCAAACAGGTTGTGACCGGGGTGGTAGGGGTCAGAGGGGAGTGTCTCAAACAGGTTGTGACCGGGGTGGTAGGGGTCAGAGGGGAGTGACTCAAACAGGTTGTGACCGGGGTGGTAGGGGTCAGATGGGAGTGACTCAAACAGGTTGTGACCGGGGTGGTAGGGGTCAGAGGGGAGTGTCTCAAACAGGTTGTGACCGGGGTGGTAGGGGTCAGAGGGGAGTGGCTCAAACAGGTTGTGACCGGGGTGGTAGGGGTCAGAGGGGAGTGTCTCAAACAGGTTGTGACCGGGGTGGTAGGGGTCAGAGGGGAGTGTCTCAAACAGGTTGTGACCGGGGTGGTAGGGGTCGGAGGGGAGTGACTCCAACAGGTTGTGACCGGGGTGGTAGGGGTCAGAGGGGAGTGACTCCAACAGGTGGTGACCGGGGTGGTAGGGGTCAGAGGGGAGTGACTCCAACAGGTTGTGACCGGGGTGGTAGGGGTCAGAGGGGAGTGACTCAAACAGGTTGTGACCGGGGTGGTAGGGGTCAGAGGGGAGTGACTCAAACAGGTTGTGACCGGGGTGGTAGGGGTCAGAGGGGAGTGACTCAAACAGGTTGTGACCGGGGTGGTAGGGGTCAGAGGGGAGTGACTCAAACAGGTTGTGACCGGGGTGGTAGGGGTCAGAGCGGTGTGCGCAGACATGTTGTTCTCACTCTGAACACCGTTGACCCTCGTGACCTTCCGCACACACACAGACGGTGGAGGTGCTTTGCCCCACTTTTATCATTGGCACAACATTGGCAACGTTAGCAGCTAACATAGGCGACATTATAAATGTTAGCACCATGCGTTAGCCACATCGTTATTAGAATTTTTGTCATATTTACTTGTTTTAGGCCAAATTCGTCTCAATACAAGATTTAATTGAGTGTTAAGGAGGTTATTTGTCTCATTGTATTCATGTAGGATATCTAGGGACGGGCCGGCTGGTATGATGCTATGCCCTCCGTGTCTTTTACAATAAAGCTGAGAAAAGGATTCTTACAAAACATCACACCAGATGTTTTTAAATGTTAATGGAACCTAGAGCAGCAACAGCACCAGGCTATGGAACCGTTATGTTTTCCAGCTCCTACCTCTCAGCTGGAACTTAAAAACAGGCATCTGGCAACCAGTACAAAGAAATGTGAGAGCACAAAACCTTTACTTCAGTGTGTTCAAACCTCTCTTACTCTATATAGCACTCAAAGTGATTTACTTTGTGTATGCAATCGTCAAAATAAATAAAGGGGCGACAGTGGCTCGGGAGGTAGAGCAGTCGTCTGGCAATCAGGAGGTTCCCATGGGTTCGATTCCCGCTGCTCCCGGGCAGCGTGTCAATGTGTCCTTGAGCAAGGCACTTAACCCCTAATTAGCACCTTGCATGGTTGCCTCCGCCGTCGGTGTGTGAATGTGTGAGTGAATGGGTCAAATGTAAGGAACAAATTGTAAAGCGCTTTGGATAAAAGCTGCTATATAAAAAAGCAGCCATTTACCATTTAAATAAACTAGCCCCATTTTTGCCCGATGCTTAAGAGGTTAAATAATCTCAGCACGTTGGCAGCAGTATGTGTTTGCTGCTTGTTTTGTTTATTGCATAATGTACTTATGCTGCTACAATCTAGTTTCAACAGCATCCAACTGTGAGGGCTGGCCCAGTACCGCACGCTTCCAGGTACCAATTACCTTCACGCACCTGAAGGGAGTTTCAAATCAGCTAGATGGGAGCCCTTATATACTCGGGGTTTCTGAACGTTCAGTGTCGGGTCGTTTTGCTTACCACCACCTGCTGCTTGTTCCTCCCGTGTTGTTTCTCCATTGTTTTCTCCAGTACATTTCCTGGAGATCGCCGCTGTTACCCCTCTCTGCCCCGTGGACCCGTGCCTCGTTTTTTCCCCGTTGCCCTCGGTGAGTTTTTGGAAGTATATTTTTGATGCTCTGTTTTCCTCATTCTTTCCTGGACTCAAGACCTGCATTCTGTTTTTGTGTGTTCCGTTAACACTGAAGAGGTGTCGCTTGTTTTAGTTACTGGACTCTACTTATTACTGGACTGCCTTGTAATCCCTACGCTCGTTTATTGACGCTCTTTTTCTCTGTTCCTCCCGAGTGGATATACAAGAAGCTGCAGAGCCGCAGAGCCAGGGCCGCAGCGCCCCAGAGCCAACTCTGCTCTTGGCCGAGCTGCAGAGCCGCAGAGCCTACTCTGCTCAAGGACATTCCCCCTGAATGTTTTATGTTGTTTTTTTGCTCTTTCTGTTTGTAAATAAATACGCCCATTGTTTTTGGCTAACTCTGAACTACCTGTCTGTGTCGTGCTGTTGGGGTTGTTTACAAACCATAACACCAACAGGCCTTCTCCTCCTTATGCCTTATGTTGAAAACCTCCAAGACCAAGGTCATGTGGTTCGGTAACACGGGTTCTGTGCCCAATCCCCCCCCCCCCCATATAAAACCCCTCAACATAATGATCCTAGAGCAGATCTCTGAATGTATATGGGTATATGGCTGGACAACACACTTTTCCCATCATATTAACAAGTTGCAAGCAAAATTGGTTTTCTGTACAGGATTCACTCTTCTTTCACTTTTTCTGCTAGACTAGAAAATGACAGTTCTGTTTCGTAATGGCTCTCGCTCGGCGTCACTCTCTGCACTGTACCTCGCTCGTGCACGCGCACTGAATAAAAAATTCCACAATGTACCTTTACATCCCAACATTCGTCTGACCACACCCCTATCAGCTTACCTTCATAAGCAGGTGTGTGGCCACCTACTCGCCTCCTTCTTCGCTTTCACCACAAGGAAGTGCCTTCGGTAGATCCCCACTTGACGAGGTTGCTAGTAGAAGAAAGTTGGAAAACAAGAGATACGTTGACATCATATCTTTATTTTCTCTCTCACTATTTTCGAGAAAATACGGCGATATTGTCTTCGTTACTGGAGTGTCTGGAAGATGATGATCATTCTACACCTCCACCGGGTTTTTTTGTATTAGGAGCTCACGCTGCTGACATGCTTCCCAACTACAATCCTCCTTGCTGCGGCTGATGGGGTAAGACCCTCCAGCAACACAGCTGGACTGTAGGACGCACCGATTGTTGTGAGAAGCGGTGGGTTCCAGGTTGGGTGAGTAATGTTGGCTTGCGAGCACCACTTGTCTGTTAGTGCTATGGGGGCTAGCTGACAATGTTACGAAAACCGGCCCCAGATTAGGGTCCTTTGTTCAGCCTTTTTAGGCGACGGCGGAGGATCTTGGTTTGAAGCCCATTATAGTCAACTAGTGGGCCACAACCAGTAACTGGTGATCCCAGGATTATCTGGACGAGTGGATGCTTCTCTGTCACCGTGTAGGCCCCATCTTTCATATACAAATGAGAGTATACCCTAAACGAGGAAATGTGGGCATGGATGTTCGTTATCGGGAGATCCATGTTCAAGTCGGCTACAGCCCAGATGGGACTTGTGCTGGCTCCGCCGGATGTCTGGTAAAATCACTGTTGTAAACTGTGTTGACATCTCTTTTTCTCTTCTCTCTTAAAAGGTGAGGAGGGTTTCAGAACGGCGGCCTGTCTGAAGTGTGGCTTGTTATATCGTTGTGTACAAGTTCAGGTGATAGCTACTTAGCTTGCGTGCTAGTTGTGGCCTACCTGTTAGCCAGTCAGCTGTTAGCTGCGGCGCTAGCCCATTGTGTCACTAGGCTAGGAAACGTTAGCTTGCAGCTATCGGTCGAGAGCGGCTGTTAGCTTGATGCTACACTGTTGAACATTGCTGTGACTATAACATGCCTTGAAACACTCTGACTACGACATCATCTTTGACAGAGGATGTTAGTCGAACCTACCCGGAGCCCGGCCGGCGAGGACTGACAAACACAGGAATGCTGTGTTTACCTTCGGTGCCCCGTTAGCCAGACTGCAGTTCGCTTGGCCGGCGTTCGTGGTAGGAAGGTCCTGACCAGACCTTAAAACGCGTCTTCTTCCTTACCTTCTGAATGTTTTGTAATAACTATGTTTTCCAAAACGAGTGTTGCTGCAATGCATTGAGGATACGACGTGTGTTGTGTGTGAATTGTCTTGTCACTGGTATAGCTTCTCCATGCAAATCGGGTTGTTGTTACATATGTAAAAATGATCTGGTTAGTTGTGTTGAGAAACATCATGTGTGTTCATGTACCGTGTACTCACAACTAAGGGGGTTAATTAACCTATAAAGCTATGCTTAGTGACATATGAGTGAAGAATGATTCTTTTTCTCAGCCTGTAATGACAATGAACAGTGTGTTCACATATTAACAGGTTTACCTGTTCAACTAGCCGTATCAAGGGTAAGGTAGGAGGGGTGTTTTTCCCCCTGGTTCCCTGGGCTTCCCCCCCCTCCTTTCAGACATGTTGTTTACAATATATTGTGTCACTGTGTTGTAGGGATACGATGTAACCCTTAGCTTAGTTGCTGGGGTTGTGCTAACCGCTTGAGAAACTATATTTTCCTAAAGAAAAGATTGTTTGGTCACTTTTCGTGTGTGCTTAGCAAGGCCTGTGGCCGATACTAATCGAGAATTATGTATTCTCTCATTATGAAAAACGGCGTTCCTCTGTAGAGTGTTTTTGCCATTTTTTGTGGTGATAAAGGGTTGTGAGTGTCGTATGATCTACAACTGGGTTAGGTTGGCCACAGAAGCACATGTGTAAGTCTGGTACCGGGGCTCTTAAGGGGGCCCTCTCTATTCTGTGTTTTTTCCTTAGTAAAAATCAGATAGCAGGTTAGCACATGAGCTGTGTGAAGCTGTTAAGAAGACACTTCATGTAGCAGACTATGACTGTGTCATGCTCTATTTGTCATTACATCGTATCATGGGTGTGGGGTCGTAAAGGGGTGAACTGGTAATCCTTTCCTCCCCTTCTTTGATGGGCAGGGGTTAAGACCTCCTGTCCTTCAAGGTTCCTGTCACGTTGCTGTTCGGCACGTTACAGGGTAAGAGGGGGGGTGGGGGGGGGGGGGGGGGAGTTTCCTGGTCCCACGCCCTGGAATATTGGGCGTGTGCACCGCAGAAATTCCCCCGCCATAGAGTACCTCACTGTGCGCGTCTCTGTTGGTAAGACTTCCGTGAGCTGTTCGGGTCCATATGATGGATCTGTTTCAGGGAGTGGTCAGGGCTCCTCCTCACGAAGCTCCTACTCTGGCCTTCTGTGAGTTAGGACTCTCCTTCCATGTGAGGGAGCCTCCTCAGAGTGCAGAGCCTCCTCCTCAGATTGTCAAGGTGAGTAGAACTTCAAAAAGGAGTCCTGCTCTATTGTGTGTGTATTCGATTCAATTCGATTATTGAGTGTGTATGGGTTCAGTGCCTCCTCCTCGGAGAGCCCTAAACCAAGATTTTACATGGCTCAATGTTGCAATATATTCTTTTCAATCTGTACAGCTCGCGTGGGAAGTCTCTCTGGGGATTTCCGTCTCCTCCCTATGGGAGGGTGGTGGGATGTAAAAATGTAAACTATTTTTACCCTCAGCTATGTCACAAGGGATTCATGTCGGTCTGTGTTCTTTCTTTTTTGGAATAAAAAGAGGAAGGTACATGAAGCACGACGGCTCCGTGTCGTTCTCCCAGGCGACTTGGAGGAACAATGTTTGGTGTCTTGCTAGACTATCCATTGATGTGTTTGGGTCTCGACGCATACATAGTGCTGGCTCGGTGTGTTTCTGTGACAGAATCACACAGGGGCTAAGTGCGCCTTGGTTGCTTGTTAAAACAGCGTTTTTATAGGGCAACTGGGATGGAGTTTTGTCTCTTCCGAGCGCCAGTTTACTAGGTTGTCTCGATGAATTCTCGTTCATATCTGGGGGATGTTAACGGAATAGATCTGAACATAGGTAGAGGGGTCTCACGCCCTTGGGGTGGGCCACTGAGCACGGTCTAAATGGGGACCGTCTGGGTGGCGCCCTCTTTTCATGTTTTAGATCGACACGCATACCTGCCCCCTCTCCTGGAGTGGCCAGGTTGGCGTGGTTAGGACACGGGACTGGTCTGGTCACGCTGGTCCAGGTCAGTTAACCCGTACCCTGAGGGACTTGTGCTTTTTTCGGGGGGAAAAATGCCAGGTCGGTCCGGGTGTCACAGGGTTAGGCGCTATGGAGACCCTTGTTGGGTACATATTGTACACTGCACTATCGTAATGGCTTACGGCTATGCCAACCTGTACACGTCCGATCTCGTCAGATCTCGGCCGCTACGCAGGTTCGGTCCTGGTTAGTACTTGGTTGGGAGACCGCCTGGGAATACCAAGTGCGGTGTGCTTAGGGCTGGTTCTCCATTCTTTTCGCTCCTCTCTCACGCGTGGCGAAGAGGGGGCTGTTGGGGTGGTCTTGGACCTCCTCTGGTAACCCTGTGCTTCCCGTGCCGCCGGGCCCGGTCCGAAGTAATGTTTCGTCGACCCGTAGGCCTGGAATAACCCTTTTTTGAAAACTGAAACACTTGTACTGCGGTATAGCCGGTGTATACCCGCAGGTGTGTTTTGGAGTTTTTTCTTGAGGGGTTATAGGAACGACCACCGCCTAGGGTAACGACAGGGTGGTTGGTTCCCTGGTGTGTTGGAGCAGAGTCAACTCCCGGGTTACCCGGTTGAGTGTGCCCCTGCACGTTCATGACGTCTGCCAATCATGTCAGCCTTCTCTGCCTCATACCCTCTGGGTTTTTTTTTTTTTAAAGGAGGCTTTGTCATGGTGATCAACAACGCCAGCATACGCCCCTTCCGCCGGGGCGGCTGTTTTCAGCTGACTCCTTTGGCGCCTGTCTCGTCCGCAGTGCTCCAGGCTCAGGTTACAGCCTGTTGCCTGGTTTCCCCGGTGCGCTGCCTGCTTCCGTTGGTTAACCTTTTTTGTGTGCTTACGGCCATGCTGGCTGCCTGTTCTGCAGGGTCAGTGTGCCAGGCGGTGTGCTATTGGGGGGAAAGGGCCCGCTCTTGAGAGGGGCCTTATCCGAATACGCTGGCGATGTGGGGGGCGGTGTCACTAAGTGACCACCTGGTGGGGTCTTGATGCCTGGCGTCATTGACCTCTCCAGGCCCCCGTTTTCCAGGGGATCCAGTCCCTTTGGTGGGTCTGGGTCTTGCTTCGCGCTCCGCTGCTACGGCCTTGTCACGGGGTTGGGTTTGCTCTTGACCCCGTGATTTCTGGGGGCAGTAACGAGGTTGTTCCTTCCGTTCGTTCCCGGGTGGCATGCGGGTTGTGCATGTGTGTAGTCGTGGGGTCAGGCCACGGTCTGCTCACCCTGTGCGTTGAATTGCTTGAGTGCCTCTTCGCACGGTCAGGTCCGTCGCCCTCCCGGAAACCTCCAATAGGGGGGGTGCCCTCCATTAGGGGGGGTCGGGGGGGCTCGGTCCTCCCCGATCTGAAGGTTGTGGGGGGCCTCAGCGGGGTACATTTGTCGGCCGATGGCTCTCACTCGGCCTCCCTTGTGCAGAGAGTGACGCTGAACGAGAGCCATTACGAAACAGAACGATAGGTTATAAGTAGTGGTGAGTAGTGGTGACGCTCGGCGTCCGACGCCGCTGCAGCCCTTGATCTCACCTTGTGGTGAAAGCTTGGGAAGGAGGCGAGTAGGTGGCCACACACCTGCTTATGAAGGTAAGCTGATAGGGGTGTGGTCAGACGAATGTTGGGATGTAAAGGTACATTGTGGAATTTTTTATTCAGTGCGTGTGCACGAGCGAGGTACAGTGCAGAGAGTGACCACTACTCACAGAACTCGTTATTCTCCTGCTAGACTCTGGGGACACCATCTGCCGGTCTGCCTGCAAGACTACTCTGCAGAAGCTTGATGTTCTCTATCACTCTGCTGTCCGTTTCTCTACAAATGGTGAGGCGGACCTTTAAAAAAGTGAATATCAGGAAGGCAGCAGGTCCGGACGGCATCCCCGGCCGCGTCCTAAAAGTATGTGCCGACCAACTGGCCCCAGTATTCACTGACATATTTAACCTGTCCTTAGAACAGGCTGTCATCCCCACCTGCCTGAAGAAGTCCACTATTATCCCTGTACCCAAAAAATCCAAGCCTGCTTGCCTCAACGACTACCGCCCTGTAGCTCTCACCTCCATAGCCATGAAGTGCTTTGAGAAGCTAGTAAAGGGCTACATCTGCTCCTCCCTCCCCATCAACATGGACCCCCTGCAATTTGCATACCGCCCCAACAGGTCCACGGAGGACGCCATATCCCATGTGCTGCACACAGCAGCATCACACCTGGACAAGAGGCAGGGGAACTATGTGAGAATGCTATTCATCGACTACAGCTCGGCATTCAATACCATAGTCCCCTCCATACTCATAGCCAAGCTCAGGGACCTGGGCTTGGGCTATGACCTCTGCCAGTGGGTCTTGGACTTCCTGACTGGCAGACCCCAGGTGGTGAGAGCAGGCAACTGCACCTCCTCATCCATCACCCTCAACATAGGGGCCCCCCAGGGCTGTGTTCTGAGTCCCCTCCTCTACTCCCTGTACACACACGACTGTGTGGCTCAGCGGAGTAGCAATACAATCGTCAAATTTGCTGACGACACAGTGGTGGTGGGCCTGATCTCTGCCAACGACGAGAGGGCCTACCTGGAAGAGGTCAAGGTCCTGGCGGGATGGTGCCAGGAAAACAGCCTCTCCCTGAACGTCAGCAAAACAAAGGAGATGATTGTGGACTTCAGGAGGTCGGGGGTCAAGGACTACAGCCCCCTCAGCATCGACGGGGCACCGGTTGAGAGAGTCAACAGCTTCAAGTACCTCGGAGCCTACATATCCGAGGACTTGACATGGACCACACACATTAACAGTGTGGTGAAGAAGGCACGACAACGCCTCTACTTCCTCAGGCGCCTAAGGAAGTTCCAAGTCAGCCAGAAGATCCTTAAGAACTTCTACTCATGTACAATAGAGAGCATCTTGACCGGCAACATCACCTCCTGGTTTGGGAATAGCACTGCAAAAGACCAAAGCAGACTACAAAGAGTGACACGTTCAGCCGAACGCACAATTGGAGGGGGGCTCCCCACCCTCCAGAACATTTACTACAAGCGTTGCAAGGGCAAGGCTAAGAGAATCATTAAAGACTCCAGTCACCCGAACAACTGCCTCTTCGAACTGCTGCGGTCAGGCAAGCGATACAGGAGTCTCAAGGCGAGCACAGAAAGACTCAGAAGTAGCTTCTATCCCCAGGCCATCAGGCTGCTAAACGAACAATGAATGAACACTACACAACAACAACCACCAAACGCACATAGCACACACATCCACACGCACACACCCACTTAAACAAACACACTGTAGTACCCACTCCACACACTTTATAGCACACACCCACTTTAAACAAACACACTGTAGCACCCACTCCCCACACTTTATATTTATGGATGAAGGATTGCACTACAACTCGTACACCTTACTGTAAATTGTACCTAAAATTGTACCTCATCCCATTTCTGCTTTGCACTAGATAGTACTGTACATTAGTACACTGCATAGTATTGTGTATTGTATATTATATGGTAACTCAGAACATTGTACATATGTCTATACCGAACACTGTGACCTCATTTTCTTCTTCTAAATTCATGCTATATTATGTTATTATGTTATTTGATACTATCTTGTCTAGCACAGTCTCTGGAGCGTAACAGTAAGAAGCATTTTGTATGAAAGTATTCTGTACTTCTGTATGACAACTATTAAAGAACTTGAACTTTCAGAACTCACTGCACTGTATATTCCTCTATTAACTGGCCATCCTTACAGACCCTTTCAGAACCCACTGCACTGTATATTCCTCTATAAACTGGCCATCCTTACAGCCCCTTTCAGAACTCACTGCACTGTATATTCCTCTATAAACTGGCCATCCTTACAGCCCCTTTCAGAACTCACTGCACTGTATATTCCTCTATAAACTAGCCATCCTTACAGACCCTTTCAGAACTCACTGCACTGTATACTCCTCTATAAACTGGCCATCCTTACAGCCCCTTTCAGAACTCACTGCACTGTATATTCCTCTATAACAGGGGTGGGCAATTATTTTTCCCAGGGGGCCGAATGAGCAACTGAAAATATGTTGGGGGGCCGGGCCAAAATTCCAAACTCAATTATGCATAATATACATTTTATTTCTATATAAAAAGCAGTAAATGGCATTGTTTTGACCCCTGGTAAGAGTGTATGTTATTATTTGGCAATTAAAAGGTGAGGTTAGCTTTCAAAAATATCATTTATTCAAATAGAATTTATTTCCAAAATGATAAACAAAATGTGAAACATTAATAACAAAAGGCATTTTGAGTTTCATATACTATTGAAACAAGACATCACATCATCTTATAGCAAAAATAAACAAGACATGTCACTGAACTGTGTCAGGATCCTAGGCCCGGTCATGGTTGGACGGGTCAGGATGGTAACTTTGAGCAGTGCTCTCCACCTGACAGTGGGCAGTACCCTCCACCTAACTTTGGGCAATGCCCTACATCTGACATTGGCCCTCGGCCTGATATTGGCGCCCTACCACCCTCTAGTGGTCACAAACAATTGGTGCACGCTACAATGACAAATATCTTGACCACTGTATTAACAATAATTAATTGTGTAATCAATGTGGTGTCCTGGTGTGTGCTGTCATTGTCTTTCCCTTCCCTGGTGTGATGTCATGCACTGTGTTGGGTTGTTAGGAGTTGCCTTTGTGTTTAGTTGTGTTTATTTGTTCTTTGCTTATTGTCTAGGGGTTGTTTGTGATTCTGTGTTGGCCAGGTGTTCTTAATTGTTAATTAGTTGGGGTATATAGGGTTCTGTCTTCCTCCCTTCTGTGTGGCGACATTCCTCCAGTTACCCCCTGTTCCTCCACGTCGTGTCGCACCGTTCTCCCTCTAGTAAGTCTTAGTGTTTGTTGTTTTGTATTGTGAAGTTTGTTATTTAGTTTCTGTATTTTCCTTGTATTGCACTGGATTCTACAGTAAACATCATTCTCCAAGCTTCACTCCTCGCCTCTGCCTCCTCCATTCCTTCCCTTTCTGTATTATTGCATTCTACCTAACCCCATCGTGACAGAATGTCGCCACCAATAATGAATACAGCAGAAAGGGCAAGCGATACCATTCGGGTCGTCCTGAGCCTGATGGCCGGTGAGACTGACATGAAGCATTACTCACCGGCCAAGTGGGGGTTCCTGCTCCGGGAGATCGACCAGGTCGCCATGGAGAATCCGACACTGGAGCCAGCGATGTGGGAGATGGCTGAACATGTTGCTGGCCTCATGGAGAAGCACAAGTCGGAGGCTAGGGTAGCTAGCCTGCCGACTGTTCTCAGGCTTACGGTCAGCCTAGATCCTCCCACAGCCGCTGAGGCTGCTCGGATGTCCATCGCCGATCTGTCGTCTACAGCCAACATAGCTCCGACCGTTA
This sequence comes from Notolepis coatsorum, assembly GCF_963971535.1. NCBI lineage: Eukaryota > Metazoa > Chordata > Actinopteri > Aulopiformes > Paralepididae > Notolepis > Notolepis coatsorum. Next base: position 202,856 of record NW_028171112.1, read on the forward strand.
GCTTCGTGCCAATAGCTAAACGGTCGTCTCCAGTTAGCAAAGCTCCGCCTGTTAGCTCCGCCACTATAGATGGCCAGACGTCCCCAGTTGGTACAGCTCTACCCGTTAGCTCCGCTCATACAGCTAACCAGATGTCCACAGCTAACATAGCTCCGCCGGTTAGCCTTGTGTCAAGGGCTAACCAGCCACTCCCAGCTAACCTAGCTCCGCCCGTTAGCTTCGTGTCAATAGCTAACCGGCCATTTCCAGCTAGCACAGTCTCCACTGCCAGACTAGGCTCCAGGTTCAGGGTGAGCCTAGTATCTGAGACAGACCAGATGTCTCCAGCTAGCACAGTCTCCACTGCCAGACTAGGCTCCAGGTTCAGGGTGAGCCTAGTACCGGAGACGGACCAGATGTCCCAAGCTAGCCAGGCACTCCCAGCTAACCTAGCTCCGCCCGTTAGCTTCGTGTCAATAGCTAACCAGCCACTCCCAGCTAACCTAGCTCCGCCCGTTAGCTTCGTGTCAATAGCTAACCAGCCACTCCCAGCTAACCTAGCTCCGCCCGTTAGCTTCGTGTCAATAGCTAACCAGCCACTCCCAGCTAACCTAGCTCCGCCCGTTAGCTTCGTGTCAATAGCTAACCAGCCACTCCCAGCTAACCTAGCTCCGCCTGTTAGCCCCGCTACAGTAGCTAACCAGACGCCCACTGCCACCCTAGGCTCCAGGTTCAGGGTGAGCCTGGTAGCTGAGACGGACCAGATGTCCCAAGCTAGTCAGGTCTCTGCAGCTAGCAGGCCTAGGAGGGCTATTAGGACAGGAGCTGCTAGGCTCTCCCCGACTGTTAGCTTAGCCTCGGCAGCTAGCCAGGCATTCTCAGCTAGCACAGTTCCCACAGTGAGTCCAGGGCCCACAGTTAGCCTAGCCCCCGAGGCTAGTATGGCTAGTAAGGCCTCCACAGCTGGTCCAGCTTCCACGCCCAGTCCAGCCTCTGCTCTGGGTCCTGGCTCCTCATCCCCGGATCCTACACCACGCCTCGCCGCCGCGACCGATCGGGTCTCCACGCCCTGCCCGGCCTCTCCACCTGGTCCGGCTGCCGTGCCGGCTCCCGGCTCCTCGACGGATCCTGGCTCCTCATCTCTGGATCCTACACCACGCCTCGCCGCCGAGACCGATCCGGTCTCCACGCCATGCCCGGCCCCTACACCTGGTCCGGCTGCCGTGCCGGCTCCCGGCTCTTCGACGGATCCTGGCTCCCCGTCTGGTCCAGCTCTGCGCCGTGATCAGCGTCCTGGTCCTCGCCGGGGTCCTCGCCGGGGTCTTCGCCGTGGTCTTCGCCGTGGTCTGCGTGGGATCCTGCTCCAGGGGTCGTCGCCGCCGCACCTCCGGTCCGGCTCTCCTGAACCGGCCCCGAGTCCGGCGGCTGGAGGGTCTCTCGCCCGGGATCCTGCTCCAGGGTCCAGCTCCCCTTCCCGGGCTTCTACACCTGTACCCACCCCCCCTCGTCGGGCCTCGGTGCCCGTCCCCACTCCCCCTCGCCGGGCCTCGGTTCTCAGGTTCTGCCCCCCTCCCCGGGTCTCGGTGCCCATCCCCACCCCCCCTCGTCGGACCTCTGTTCCCAGGTCCAGTCCTCCTCCCCGGGCCTCTGTTCCCGTCCCCACCCCCCCTCTCCGGGCATCTGCGCCCGTTTTCTACCCCCCTGGCTGCTATGCCCCTCCTGGGGTTTTCGCTCGGCCTCCCGGCCCCTGGTCTTCGGGTCTCCTCCCTGGATCCTCTCCGGGGTTCCAGCTTCCTCCCTCGCCTTGCTATGGACGTTGTCTTCGGTGGTCTGGAAGCCCCCCGTTGAGGGGGAGGTACTGTCAGGATCCTAGGCCCGGTCATGGTTGGACGGGTTAGGATGGTAACTTTGAGCAGTGCTCTCCACCTGACAGTGGGCAGTACCCTCCACCTAACTTTGGGCAATGCCCTACATCTGACATTGGCCCTCGGCCTGATATTGGCGCCCTACCACCCTCTAGTGGTCACAAACAATTGGTGCACGCTACAATGACAAATATCTTGACCACTGTATTAACAATAATTAATTGTGTAATCAATGTGGTGTCCTGGTGTGTGCTGTCATTGTCTTTCCCTTCCCTGGTGTGATGTCATGCACTGTGTTGGGTTGTTAGGAGTTGCCTTTGTGTTTAGTTGTGTTTATTTGTTCTTTGCTTATTGTCTAGGGGTTGTTTGTGATTCTGTGTTGGCCAGGTGTTCTTAATTGTTAATTAGTTGGGGTATATAGGGTTCTGTCTTCCTCCCTTCTGTGTGGCGACATTCCTCCAGTTACCCCCTGTTCCTCCACGTCGTGTCGCACCGTTCTCCCTCTAGTAAGTCTTAGTGTTTGTTGTTTTGTATTGTGAAGTTTGTTATTTAGTTTCTGTATTTTCCTTGTATTGCACTGGATTCTACAGTAAACATCATTCTCCAAGCTTCACTCCTCGCCTCTGCCTCCTCCATTCCTTCCCTTTCTGTATTATTGCATTCTACCTAACCCCATCGTGACAGAACTGTGTAAAGAAAAGTGTCCCAGTTTTGTAGCCTTTTTTACTTTACATGCCTATATTAAACATTTAATGTTTTCAGAACTGTGCAAAATATATATTTCCACATTTTAGTGTTCTTCAGTTATTTTTTTTTTCATTCAGTGTGAGAAATCCAGTCTCTGTTGAGCTTTAACAAGTCCATCAAAGTCAGGTTGCATGTCTGAGGTGGAGATGCGAAGCACAGCTGCCAGATGTTCATCAGTGAGAGAGGATCTGTACCTGGACTTGGTAAACGTCATGACTGAGAATGTCTGTTCACATAATGTAGGTGGATCCAAAGAGAACCAACATCTCCTAAGCGTATATTGTGCGTGTGAACGTTGACATAAAAAGAAATAAGTTAAAAAAAAAAAGAAAAAAAAAAAAAATTGTATTATCATGTAATCTTTCGCGGGCCGGTCAGATGCCCAGGTCTGCTCTATAATCTGGCCATCCTTCTCTTCCTTTAGGCCCATCTAACACCTTCCTCCCCTCCTCCAGTGTTTTTCTCTTCCGCCTCATTTAATGGTCATCCTGCAAACTGTGCTTTTCTACCCGTCGCTGGACTTCAACGGACTCGACTGACTTCTCAAGAGGTACTGATCAATGCGGCTAATTTTCTGTCTGTCGGCCACAACAAGGACAGATCTGGAGCTTCTCTCTCCCTCTACCGCTCCACCCCGGCCTCCATCGCGAGGCCTTCATCATCCTACTCATAGTGCTGTTCTCTATGGTTCTAGTTCTCACCATCCTACTCATAGTGCTGTTCTCTATGGTTCTAGTTCTCATAGTGCTGTTCTCTATGGTTCTAGTTCTGGGGGGCCGGTCAGAGATACCGTCCTCCATTGAACCTCTCATCCAACTCATAGTCCAGTCAATTGGTCTGTCACTGTGTAATCTGCATCTTCCGCCCCTGCTGCTCTCGCAGACTCTGGGAGTATTTCTCCTGTATTTGTCATTTGTTTGGGTGCAGCAATACTGTTTACAGTACTATACACCACCGCTGTAATGAGGTGCTAACCCATGCCAGCCCTGATGGGGTCGAGTCCCTCCCGTCAGCTGTCTGTCCAAGCGGTCACATGGACCTTCCCTATAGTTGTCCGTCAGCTGCTCTCTTCACAGCGGTCACTAACTAGGCTACATCTGAATTTATAATAAAAACACAAGATACTTGTGCCCTAATGATAACGATAAGCGCACAATGAAGAAAGTAGGGATGTCCAATATTATCGGCCTACCGATATTATCGGCCGATATTGGCATTCAAATGTAATATCGGAAATTATCTGTATCCTTTATTTACCCAGGCAAGCAAGTAAGAACAAATTCTTATTTTATTTATTGTCAAAAGTATGCATAATGTTGTGTTAATTCCACAACAAGAGATATGTAATGTTAATTACCTGAAATTATTACGTTTTTTTGGGGGGGAAACCCTGCATATATCCATATCGGTTGATATCGGAAATTAAGAGTTGGACAATATCGGTATATCGGATATCGGTAAAAAAGCCAATATCGAACATCCCTAGAAGAAACCAAATCCCATTGCCAAGAGAAAGTCGGACATGCCTATAAATAACTACACTATGGAACTACATACTATAATAATGATCATAATGGCCCCCAAAAACAGCGTAGGAAACGTCAACAGGCCCTTTGATGTGAACTCTGCAGGTATTGACAACGCTGATGCTACATAACGTACCCACATGTCCCCATGGTCTCTGCATTACTGGAAACTCCTACACGTTGGTGTGAACGAAACAGGATCAAAATAAATGTAGGATAAAGATGACCTCCCGGGGCACGGCGAGTGGGCTTAAGCAAAACGTTTATTCCAATCAGCCGTGTGCGTCCCGGAACACTGTGTATGTATATCCCAGATTCTATGTTTTCCCCCAGGTACGACGCAGCCTCCGTGCGCGCCAGGGTTATGGACGGCGTTGGAATGTTAATGGTTTTCCGATAATTACAGCTATCTGCGCCGCTGCGGCTCAGGGCGGTTTGTAAACACGGCCATGTTTGTCTGTTTATTTTCACACCGACAGGGGGGGGGGGGGAGCGGCGTTCGGGTTCGCTACTGCGCCGAGTTTAAGTTGACTTCACGTAAAATAAAACGGAGGAAGTCTGCGCTTTCGATCGTGACCGGTGTCTCGTCGTGGCATATCGCTACTACAGTAGGCGCCGCGTGGACGAAACGCAGTGGAGATTTCACAAGAGAGACGACATTTTTTTTGTTGAATTTGTGGGAATAAGACACAATAAGCACCGACCAGGAAGCAACATTGTTTTCCCGCCGATTGTATCTCTGGTCAGGTTTGGGGCGGCACGGTGGCACAGCGGTTAGCACTGCGGCCTCACAGCAAGAAGGTTCGAACCCCAACAGGGGGCCTTTCTGTGTGGAGTCTGCATGTTCTCCCCGTGTTCGTGTGGGTTTCCTCCGGGTACTCTGGTTTCCTCCCACACCATGAAAAAAAAAAGACATGCATCTTATGTAGGGAGTACAGATGAAGACTAGCTCATTAGCTAACTCTGGCACGTTCACGTTGATGTGGAAACTGAAGATGTTGATTCATGTGCACTGTCCCTGGGTAAACATTTTTCAGGACTGATAGGGGATACAACATGATTTACTACAATGTAAATACAGTACAGCATACAGTAGGCTTGTTATGCGTGGGTATATTTGTATCCCTGTTAGTTAGGTTGTTCGTCCGTTCCACGTATGTTGTGTTCATGTAATCTTGATCTGTGTTCTCCAGTGTTTTGTATTGTCTTCCTTGTCCTGTGCCTTACTTGTAGTTCCTTGTCTTCCTCTAGGCAACACCAAAATGTATGTATTTTCACATTTTCTGCACAAAAAAATGCCCAGAACAATATCCAAATAAATGTCTGTCACTCACTGAGGAAAAGGTGTATTTGCACCAAATTTGACATGGTGGTTCAAAACACCTAAATAAAACTTTCCATGTTGAATAAACAATAATTCCCTGGTAAACTATATGCAGTTATGCAACCAAACAAAAGGTTTGACTGGCCGTTTTTACACAAAGGCAGGGGTGCGTTGGTCATGGGACGGGGGTTGCACGGCGAGCAACCGGTTCTGTGAGCAGAAGCACGCGCACGCACATGCACGGCTGTGCACGTGCGTGCACACAGGAATGCACTGCACTCGACTGATGTGCCAACTCGCCACGTATACCCACCTGGCTACCCTGCATGACAATAGCTCAGATCGTCAGGTGTGTTCAAATACGTCCTCAGATACATTCACACAAAACTTGTGAATGAAATGTGTTACATTCCATTCCTAGAGGCCATTAGGCACTGTCTTTAGTCTGTGCGCATGCGAGGGAACATTTATGCGCATGCGCGGGAGCGTGCACGTGGCGTCATTAAAACACAGTGCAACCAGGTATGAAATCACCAACGCACCACTGCACAAAGGTACACAAAGGTAATATATGATGGTGACTTTACACTGCACCGGAAATAAAGGGTATAGGTTCTGTAAGGATCCTAGGCCCGGTCCTGGCTGGACTGGGCAGGATGGTAACATTGGGCAGTACTCTCCACCTAACTTTGGGCAATGCCCTCTATCTGACATTGGCCCTCGGCCTGACATTGGCGCCCTACCACCCTCTAGTGGTGACAAACAATCGGTGCGCTCCAGTACACTGGACATCCTGACTACTGTGATAACAATAATTAATAGTATGATTAATGTGGTGTCATGGTGTGTACTGTTGTTGTCTTTCCCTTCCCTGGTGTGATGTCATGCACTGTTTTGGGTTGTTAGGAGTTGCCTTTGTGTTTAGTTGTGTTTAGTTGTTCTTTGCTTATTGTCTAGGGGTTGTTTGTGATTCTGTGTTGGCCAGGTGTTCTTAATTGTTAATTAGTTGGGGTATATAGGGTTCTGTCTGTCCTCCCTTCTGTGTGGCGACATTCCTCCAGTTACCCCCTGTTCCTCCACGTCGTGTCGCACCGTTCTCCCTCTAGTAAGTCTTAGTGTTTGTTGTTTTTTGTATTGTGAAGTTTGTTATTTAGTTTCTGTATTCTCCTTGTATTGCACTGGATTCTACAGTAAACAACCTTCTCCAAGCTTCACTCCTCGCCTCTGCCTCCTCCATTCCTTCCATTTCTGTATTATTGCATTCAACCTAACCCCATCGTGACAGAATGTCGCCACCAACATTAACGAATGCAGCAGGAAAGGCAAGCGATACCATCACCGTTGTCCTGGCCCTGATGGCCGGTGACATGAAGAGTTACTCACTGGCCAAATGGGGGTTCCTACTCCGGAAGATCGACCAGGTCGCCACTGAGAACCCGACACTGCAGACGGCGATGTGGGAGATGGCTGAACATGTTGCTGTCCTCATGGAGAAGCATAAGCCGAAGGCTAGTGTAGCTAGCCTGCCGACTGTTCTCAGGCTTACGGTCAGCCTAGATCCTCCCACAGCCGCTGAGGTTGCTCGGATGTCCATCGCCAGTCGGACGTCCACAGCTAACCTAGCTCCGCCGGTTAGCTTAGTGTCAAGAGCTAACCAGCCACTCCCAGCTAACCTAGCTCCGCCCGTTAGCTTCATGCCAATAGCTAACCAGTCACTCCCAGCTAACCTAGCTCCGCCCGTTAGCTTCATGCCAATAGCTAACCAGCCACTCCCAGCTAACCTAGCTCCGCCCGTTAGCTTCGTGCCAATTGCTGACCGGCTGTTCCCCGTTAGCACAGCTCCTCCTGTTAGCTCCACCACTATAGATGGCCAGACGTCCCCAGTTGGTACAGCTCTACCCGTTAGCTCCGCTCATACAGCTAACCAGACGTCCACAGCTAACATAGCTCCGCCGGTTAGCTTAGTGTCAAGAGCTAACCAGCCACTCCCAGCTAACCTAGCTCCGCCCGTTAGCTCTGTTTCAATAGCTAACCGGCCGTTTCAAGCTAGCACAGTCTCCACTGCCAGACTAGGCTCCAGGTTCAGGGTGAGCCTAGTATCTGAGACAGACCAGATGTCTCCAGCTAGCACAGTCTCCACTGCCAGACTAGGCTCCAGGTTCAGGGTGAGCCTAGTACCGGAGACGGACCAGATGTCCCAAGCTAGCCAGGCATCCCCAGCTAACATAGCTCCGCCCGTTAGCCCTGTCCCAATAGCTAACCGGCCGTTCCCAGTTAGCACAGCCCCGCCTGTTAGCCCCGCTACAGTAGCTAACCAGACGCCCACTGCCAACCTAGGCTCCAGGTTCAGGGTGAGCCTGGTAGCGGAGACAGACCAGATGTCTCCAGCTAGCACAGTCTCCACTGCCAGACTAGGCTCCAGGTTCAGGGTGAGCCTAGTACCTGAGACGGACCAGATGTCCCAAGCTAGCCAGGCATTTTCAGCTAGCACAGTTCCCACAGTGAGTCCAGGGCCCACAGTTAGCCTAGCCCCCAAGGCTAGTATGGCTAGTAAGGCCTCCACAGCTGGTCCAGCTTCCACGCCCAGTCCAGCCTCAGCTCTGGGTCCTGGCTCCTCATCCCCGGATCCTACACCACGCCTCGCCGCCGAGACCGATCCGGTCTCCACGCCCTGCCCGGCCTCTCCACCTGGTCCGGCTGCCGTGCCGGCTCCCGGCTCTTCGACGGATCCTGGCTCCCCGTCTGGTCCAGCTCTGCGCCGTGATCGGCGTCCTGGTCCTCGCCGTGGTCTCCGCCGGGGTCTTCGCCGTGGTCTTCGCCGGGGCCTGCGTGGGATCCTGCTCCGGGGGTCGTCGCCGCCGCACCTCCATTCCGGCTCTCCTGAACCGGTCCCTAGTCCGGCGGCTGGAGGGCCTCTCGTCCGGGATCCGGCTCCAGGGTCCAGCTCCCCTTCCCGGGCTTCTACACCTGTACCCACCCCCCCTCGTCGGGCCTCGCTTCCCAGGTCCAGCCCTCCTCGTCGGGCCTCGGTTCTCAGGTTCTGCCCCCCTCCCCGGGTCTCGGTGCCCATCCCCACCCCCCCTCGTCGGACCTCTGTTCCCAGGTCCAGTCCTCCTCCCCGGGCCTCTGTTCCCGTCCCCACCCCCCCTCTCCGGGCATCTGCGCCCGTTTTCTACCCCCCTGGCTGCTATGCCCCTCCTGGGTTTTTCGTTCAGCCTCCTGGTCCCTCGTCTTCGGGTCCTCTCCCTGGGTCCTCTCCGGGGTTCCGGCTTCCTCCCTCACCTGCTTATGGACGTTGTTTTCGGGTGTCTGGAAGCCACCCGTTGAGGGGGGGGTACTGTAAGGATCCTAGGCCTGGTCCTGGCTGGACTGGGCAGGATGGTAACATTGGGCAGTACTCTCCACCTAACTTTGGGCAATGCCCTCTATCTGACATTGGCCCTCGGCCTGACATTGGCGCCCTACCACCCTCTAGTGGTGACAAACAATCGGTGCGCTCCAGTACACTGGACATCCTGACTACTGTGATAACAATAATTAATAGTATGATTAATGTGGTGTCATGGTGTGTACTGTTGTTGTCTTTCCCTTCCCTGGTGTGATGTCATGCACTGTTTTGGGTTGTTAGGAGTTGCCTTTGTGTTTAGTTGTGTTTAGTTGTTCTTTGCTTATTGTCTAGGGGTTGTTTGTGATTCTGTGTTGGCCAGGTGTTCTTAATTGTTAATTAGTTGGGGTATATAGGGTTCTGTCTGTCCTCCCTTCTGTGTGGCGACATTCCTCCAGTTACCCCCTGTTCCTCCACGTCGTGTCGCACCGTTCTCCCTCTAGTAAGTCTTAGTGTTTGTTGTTTTTTGTATTGTGAAGTTTGTTATTTAGTTTCTGTATTCTCCTTGTATTGCACTGGATTCTACAGTAAACACCCTTCTCCAAGCTTCACTCCTCGCCTCTGCCTCCTCCATTCCTTCCCTTTCTGTATTATTGCATTCAACCTAACCCCATTGTGACAAGGTTCCCCTGAATCATTCAAGGTATAACACTTGATACTGACTCTCAGAATTGGCACAAATAAAACACTATGTCCAGGCAAACCTTTGTCTATGTAGGCTTTAGATCAGGATGGTCAACCAGTCAGAGACTAAGAGCCACGGAAATGACTGTGGTGCCACAATGAGCCACACCATATATATCCTTTGTTTCAGTCACGGCACCCTTCATAAGTACTTCAAGTTTAGATGGTTAAACTATTTCTTTCTAAATAGTTTTCTAGCCTATTTGCCTTTTATATTAAATAAGATATTACCTTCTACATTCAGGAAGGATATAATACCGAACTGGCTTTAACTGAGTACTCTTTTTTTCCTATTAAGATACCCTCTGCTCTACACCAAGCTCTTAGTATAACCTGTTTATCCCATAATATGCTCAGTAACCTCCACAATAATCTGAGCACACCGGGGCGCACTTTTATAAACCTGGTAGGTAGGGGACTTCATTCGGCCCTGGGGCCGATTGCACGCCTTACTACAGCTTCCACTTCCTTCCATCTTGATGTCCTAATATCCATCTCATACATTACCTCTCCTAATGGTGGTATATCAGGAGGAAGGCCCATTTAATGGTAAATGGTAAATGGCTGCATTTATATAGCGATTTTATCCAAAGCGCTTTACAATTTTGTTCCTCACATTTGACCCGTTCACTCACACATTCACACACCGATGACAGAGGCAACCTATGCAAGGTGCCAATCGGGAGCAATTAGGGGTTAAGTGTCTTGCTCAAGGACACTTGGACAAGCTGCCTGGGAGGAGCGGGAATCGAACCGGATTACCAGATGATTACCACTGTCCGCCCCTGTACTCTCTATTCTTTCCTGTATCTGAGAACATGTTTTTTTTTTTTTTTTTTTTTGCTTTGAGTTTCCCTCCCTTTCCTTGGCTGAACATTCCCTTAACAAACGTATGGATCCTATAAAATGCTGTCCTGACTCGCTCCTTCTTCTTTCTCTTCCTCCTCAGTTGTTCTGCCCTCCTGAGTACTGCTAGCCGACTCCTTAGCTCTTCCTGCAAAACATTAATTCCTTTAGGCCCATCCCTCCTCCAGTGTCTTCCTTTAGGCCCATCCCCTCCTCCAGTGTCTTCCTTTAGGCCCATCCCCTCCTCCAGTGTCTTCCTTTAGGCCCATCCCTCCTCCAGTGTCTTCCTTTAGGCCCATCCCCTCCTCCAGTGTCTTCCTTTAGGCCCATCCCTCCTCCAGTGTCTTCCTTTAGGCCCATCCCCTCCTCCAGTGTCTTCCTTTAGGCCCATCCCCTCCTCCAGTGTCTTCCTTTAGGCCCATCCCCTCCTCCAGTGTCTTCCTTTAGGCCCATCCCCTCCTCCAGTGTCTTCCTTTAGGCCCATCTAACACCTTCCTCCCCTCCTCCAGTGTCTTCCTTTAGGCCCATCCCCTCCTCCAGTGTCTTCCTTTAGGCCCATCCCTCCTCCAGTGTCTTCCTTTAGGCCCATCCCTCCTCCAGTGTCTTCCTTTAGGCCCATCCCTCCTCCAGTGTCTTCCTTTAGGCCCATCCCTCCTCCAGTGTCTTCCTTTAGGCCCATCCCTCCTCCAGTGTCTTCCTTTAGGCCCATCTAACACCTTCCTCCCCTCCTCCAGTGTCTTCCTTTAGGCCCATCCCCTCCTCCAGTGTCTTCCTTTAGGCCCATCCCCTCCTCCAGTGTCTTCCTTTAGGCCCATCTAACACCTTCCTCCCCTCCTCCAGTGTCTTCCTTTAGGCCCATCTAACACCTTCCTCCCCTCCTCCAGTGTCTTCCTTTAGGCCCATCTAACACCTTCCTCCCTCCTCCAGTGTGTTCCTTTAGGCCCATCTAACACCTTCCTCCCCTCCTCCTCCTCTTCCTTTAGGCCCATCTAACACCTTCCTCCCCTCCTCCAGTGTCTTCCTTTAGGCCCATCTAACACCTTCCTCCCTCCTCCAGTGTCTTCCTTTAGGCCCATCTAACACCTTCCTCCCTCCTCCAGTGTCTTCCTTTAGGCCCATCTAACACCTTCCTCCCTCCTCCAGTGTCTTCCTTTAGGCCCATCTAACACCTTCCTCCCCTCCTCCAGTGTCTTCCTTTAGGCCCATCTAACACCTTCCTCCCCTCCTCCAGTGTCTTCCTTTAGGCCCATCTAACACCTTCCTCCCTCCTCCAGTGTCTTCCTTTAGGCCCATCTAACACCTTCCTCCCCTCCTCCAGTGTCTTCCTTTAGGCCCATCTAACACCTTCCTCCCCTCCTCCAGTGTCTTCCTTTAGGCCCATCTAACACCTTCCTCCCCTCCTCCAGTGTCTTCCTTTAGGCCCATCTAACACCTTCCTCCCCTCCTCCTCTTCCTTTAGGCCCATCTAACACCTTCCTCCCCTCCTCCAGTGTCTTCCTTTAGGCCCATCTAACACCTTCCTCCCCTCCTCCAGTGTCTTCCTTTAGGCCCATCTAACACCTCCCTCCCCTCCTCCAGTGTCTTCCTTTAGGCCCATCTAACACCTTCCTCCCCTCCTCCAGTGTCTTCCTTTAGGCCCATCTAACACCTTCCTCCCTCCTCCAGTGTCTTCCTTTAGGCCCATCTAACACCTTCCTCCCCTCCTCTAGTGTCTTCCTTTAGGCCCATCTAACACCTTCCTCCCCTCCTCCAGTGTCTTCCTTTAGGCCCATCTAACACCTTCCTCCCCTCCTCCAGTGTCTTCCTTTAGGCCCATCTAACACCTTCCTCCCCTCCTCCAGTGTCTTCCTTTAGGCCCATCTAACACCTTCCTCCCCTCCTCCAGTGTCTTCCTTTAGGCCCATCTAACACCTTCCTCCCTCCTCCTCTTCCTTTAGGCCCATCTAACACCTTCCTCCCCTCCTCCAGTGTCTTCCTTTAGGCCCATCTAACACCTTCCTCCCTCCTCCAGTGTCTTCCTTTAGGCCCATCTAACACCTTCCTCCCTCCTCCTCTTCCTTTAGGCCCATCTAACACCTTCCTCCCTCCTCCTCTTCCTTTAAGCCCATCTAACACCTTCCTCCCCTCCTCCAGTGTCTTCCTTTAGGCCCATCTAACACCTTCCTCCCTCCTCCTCTTCCTTTAAGCCCATCTAACACCTTCCTCCCCTCCTCCAGTGTCTTCCTTTAGGCCCATCTAACACCTTCCTCCCTCCTCCAGTGTCTTCCTTTAGGCCCATCTAACACCTTCCTCCCTCCTCCTCTTCCTTTAGGCCCATCTAACACCTTCCTCCCTCCTCCAGTGTCTTCCTTTAGGCCCATCTAACACCTTCCTCCCCTCCTCCAGTGTCTTCCTTTAGGCCCATCTAACACCTTCCTCCCTCCTCTAGTGTCTTCCTTTAGGCCCATCTAACACCTTCCTCCCCTCCTCCAGTGTCTTCCTTTAGGCCCATCTAACACCTTCCTCCCTCCTCCAGTGTCTTCCTTTAGGCCCATCTAACACCTTCCTCCCCTCCTCCAGTGTCTTCCTTTAGGCCCATCTAACACCTTCCTCCCTCCTCCAGTGTCTTCCTTTAGGCCCATCTAACACCTTCCTCCCTCCTCCAGTGTCTTCCTTTAGGCCCATCTAACACCTTCCTCCCCTCCTCCAGTGTCTTCCTTTAGGCCCATCTAACACCTTCCTCCCTCCTCCTCTTCCTTTAGGCCCATCTAACACCTTCCTCCCCTCCTCCAGTGTCTTCCTTTAGGCCCATCTAACACCTTCCTCCCTCCTCCAGTGTCTTCCTTTAGGCCCATCTAACACCTTCCTCCCCTCCTCCAGTGTCTTCCTTTAGGCCCATCTAACACCTTCCTCCCCTCCTCCAGTGTGTTCCTTTAGGCCCATCTAACACCTTCCTCCCCTCCTCCAGTGTCTTCCTTTAGGCCCATCTAACACCTTCCTCCCCTCCTCCAGTGTCTTCCTTTAGGCCCATCTAACACCTTCCTCCCCTCCTCCAGTGTCTTCCTTTAGGCCCATCTAACACCTTCCTCCCCTCCTCCAGTGTCTTCCTTTAGGCCCATCTAACACCTTCCTCCCCTCCTCCAGTGTCTTCCTTTAGGCCCATCTAACACCTTCCTCCCTCCTCCAGTGTTTTCCTTTAGGCCCATCTAACACCTTCCTCCCCTCCTCCAGTGTCTTCCTTTAGGCCCATCTAACACCTTCCTCCCCTCCTCCAGTGTCTTCCTTTAGGCCCATCTAACACCTTCCTCCCTCCTCCAGTGTCTTCCTTTAGGCCCATCTAACGCCTTCCTCCCTCCTCCAGTGTCTTCCTTTAGGCCCATCTAACACCTTCCTCCCCTCCTCCAGTGTCTTCCTTTAGGCCCATCTAACACCTTCCTCCCCTCCTCCAGTGTCTTCCTTTAGGCCCATCTAACGCCTTCCTCCCCTCCTCCAGTGTCTTCCTTTAGGCCCATCTAACACCTTCCTCCCTCCTCCAGTGTCTTCCTTTAGGCCCATCTAACACCTTCCTCCCTCCTCCAGTGTCTTCCTTTAGGCCCATCTAACACCTTCCTCCCTCCTCCAGTGTCTTCCTTTAGGCCCATCTAACACCTTCCTCCCCTCCTCCAGTGTCTTCCTCAGTGTTGTGCTAGTTACTGAAAAATAGTAACTCAGTTACTTTACTAGTTACTTCATTTCAAAGTAACTTTGTTACTGTACTAGTTACTTACACCCAAAAGTAATGAGTTACTGTGAAAAGTAACTATTTAGTTATTTAAAAAAAAAAAAAAAAAAAAAAAAGATTGCTCCCGAGTCCCGTACTCAAAACCGGTTGATCAACTTGACAGTTTCCATTCACATCACCGAACTCTGCTAAGCAATGTGGTCTAGATACAAACACAAATCTGACACAAACAAATGTTGTCCCGAGTCGATATAATAAGAAGTGCGCCGGTTGAAGGAACAGCCTTGATGTCGCCGGAGCGTTTCATTATAACCATTATAATTCAAGGGTACTACGACTATGCGTGCACCTCATGGTACCAAAGCACCTCAAAGGCGCTTAAAACAAAATTACAAACATCACAAAACAAACTGGTCAGACTACTACTTGACCTGAACCCCAGAACCCACCTCACCCCTGCCCACTTTGACAACCTAGGATGGCTTAGAGTAGACGACAGAGTACAGCAACTTGCAATGGGCCTGGTCTACAAGATACACTATACGACCGGGGTACCCATGTACATGTCAAAATACTTCCCAAAGGTCAGTGAATACCACAACCACTACACCAGAGGAAGCTCAACAAATCATGTAAAACCCAGATTCGGCTCAAACAAGGGACTAAACACGTTTCGCAATTATGCCACAACAATGTGGAACGCCCTACCCAAAGCTAGGGGTAACAGTACTGTATATTTGAATACCGTTTATGTCACAAATGTATCAGTACTAAATACCTATATGTCCCTATGCCATAAATGTCATGTATGTTGTGTATGTCATAAATGTCTATATGAATTGAAAATGGGGGACCCTGATGGAAACAAGACAAACGTCTTTCTCAGGTCTGCATCCCCTTAACAATTGTATGTATTGAGCCGTACTGTATTGTACCCATTCTGCAATCTGTTAAATAAAGTTTTCATTCATTCATTCATTCACCATCTTGCAAGTTGCAACGTTGTTTAAGATATCAATCAAAGCATTGCAACGTTAGAATAGTTAGGATATCAATTGTGCATGAAAGGACTATATTTATATTGTTTGATTAGTATTATGAGATTCCCTGGCAGATTTCATACAGTCAAAATCCCTTGATCAACTTGAGTTTCAGTGAACACATTGCACTCACCAAAGTCTGCGGTGGTCGAGATGTAGTAACGTTACGTTAGTCCAGTTGACTCCAGCAGCGCCTCAAACATGTTCTTTATCTCGTTTCCATGTTGTATATTAATTATCTCTCCAAGTAGTTGCTAAATGGTTTGTTAGTTTGTTACTGCATTCTTTTTATGTAGATTCATAGCGAGCGTTTGTTTTGTTTACAATAGAGAGGGTCTATTTCTTTCCGTAGCCGCATTTCTGGTTTGCGCATTTCTGATTGGCCAGTGGCCAGACTCGCCTCGTATCATTCTATGCGGGTGGGGATGCGGATAATAATAATAATAATAATAATAATCACTACCGCTCGCTATCAATCTACGCCGTATATAACGCAAATAACGCAGTGACGAACCATTCAGTAACGTAAGTAGCGTTACTGAATTTCAAAAGTAATGCGTTAGAGTACTAGTTGCGGCAAAAAGTAACTTCGTTTCTGTAACGCGTTAGTCCCAACACTGGTCATAATAGAACATTCTAGAACATTTGTGATTTCACAGTATGTCATAATAGTACATTCTAGAACATTCTAGAACATTTGTGATTTCACAGTATGATGTCATAATAGTACATTCTAGAACATTTTAGAACATTTGTGATGTCACAGTATGATGTCATAATAGGACATTCTAGAACATTTGTGATGTCACAGTATGATGCCATAATAGAACATTCTAGAACATTTGTGATGTCACAGTATGATGTCATAATCAAACATTCTAGAACATTTGTGATGTCACAGTATGATGTCATAATCAAACATTCTAGAACATTTGTGATGTCACAGTATGACGTCATAGCAAACATTCTAGAACATTTGTGATGTCACAGTATGATGTCATAATCAAACATACTAGAACATTTGTGATGTCACAGTATGATGTCATAATAGAACATTCTAGAACATTTGTGTACAGTATATATTCAACAATTCTCTCAGAAGTTCTCAGATCGCTACTTGTCAGCTACTTGTCTGTAAGCTTGAATATATTCTGTAGATACCATTTTAAAATCCCCACATGGAAAAGGAAACAATGTCCTGTACAATCCTTAATGAGCTGCGTCTGGAGGGAAGGGTCTGTGATGTGGTTATTAAAGTCAACAGCACTGAGTTTAATGCCCACAAGGCCCTCCTGTGTGACTGCAGTGACTATTTCAGGTAAGTTTAGCTTGGTTCAGGTTAGCTTGGTTCAGGTTAGCTTCATTAGTAAACAGATACCATACTGAATGTCTACTGTAAAAAGATAATATACTGTACTTTTACTGTAAAAATATACTATACTGTACTTCTACTGTAAACAGATACTATACTGTACTTCTACTGTAAACCGATACTGTACTTCTACTGTAAACCGATACTATACTGTACTTCTACTGTAAACCGATACTATACTGTACTTATACTGTAAACAGATACTATACTGTACGTCTACTGTAAAAAATATACTATACTGTATCGGCAGTTGGCCTCTGGTATGCGTACCATTAGCGTTAGCCACGCTTCTAAGAGGTTGGCAGTCGACTACGGCTCCTTTCGACCGATTAGTCGACTATTCGACTAATAGGGGTCAGCCCTAATTACTACACAGGACAGAATGTTGCTTACTGTTTACTCATCAGATATCTCTGTACTCTGCGTCCCACAGAGCCCTCTTCACTCGCTGGAGCGACTCAGAGAAAGCAGTCTACACTATCCCTGGGTTGTCCCCGGGTATGATGCAGCTCATCATAGAGTACGCCTACACACGCTTTGTGCTGGTGACAGCAGAGACCGTGAAAGAGCTTCTGGTGGCTGCAGACCAGCTTCGCGTTACTGGCATAGTAGGAGCGTGCTCTGACTTCCTAGAAGGCCAGCTGTCTCTGGAAAACTGTGTCGGCATGTGGAGGTTC
>NW_028171112.1:225000-245000 GCF_963971535.1 Notolepis coatsorum
TGTGGTCAATTATACAATTATAATACACTAATTAGAATGAAGTAACAATACAGTGGGCAAGTATATAGTCCAGTAGGGTGTGTTAATGTAACACAGTGGGGGGGGGGGGGGGGGGTGTCCGTGAGGGTCCTGAGCCTTGTTGATGAGGCTCACTGCAGAGGGGAAGAAACTGTTCTTGTGGCGTGAGGTTTTGGCCCTGATGGACCACAGCCTCCTGCCAGAGGGGAGTGACTCAAACAGGTTGTGACCGGGGTGGTAGGGGTCAGAGGGGAGTGTCTCAAACAGGTTGTGACCGGGGTGGTAGGGGTCAGAGGGGAGTGACTCAAACAGGTTGTGACCGGGGTGGTAGGGGTCAGAGGGGAGTGTCTCAAACAGGTTGTGACCGGGGTGGTAGGGGTCAGAAGGGAGTGGCTCAAACAGGTTGTGACCGGGGTGGTAGGGGTCAGAGGGGAGTGACTCAAACAGGTTGTGACCGGGGTGGTAGGGGTCAGAGGGGAGTGACTCAAACAGGTTGTGACCGGGGTGGTAGGGGTCAGAGGGGAGTGACTCAAACAGGTTGTGACCGGGGTGGTAGGGGTCAGAGGGGAGTGACTCAAACAGGTTGTGACCGGGGTGGTAGGGGTCAGAGGGGAGTGGCTCAAACAGGTTGTGACCGGGGTGGTAGGGGTCAGAGGGGAGTGTCTCAAACAGGTTGTGACCGGGGTGGTAGGGGTCAGAGGGGAGTGACTCCAACAGGTTGTGACCGGGGTGGTAGGGGTCAGAGGGGAGTGACTCAAACAGGCTGTGACCGGGGTGGTAGGGGTCAGAGCGGTGTGCGCAGACATGTTGTTCTCACTCTGAACACCGTTGACCCTCGTGACCTTCCGCACACACACAGACGGTGGAGGTGCTTTGCCCCACTTTTATCATTGGCACAACATTGGCAACGTTAGCAGCTAACATAGGCGACATTATAAATGTTAGCACCATGCGTTAGCCATATCGTTATTAGAATTTTTGTCATATTTACTTGTTTTAGGCCAAATTCGTCTCAATACAAGATTTAATTGAGTGTTAAGGAGGTTATTTGTCTCATTGTATTCATGTAAGATATCTAGGGACGGGCCGGCTGGTATGATGCTATGCCCTCCGTGTCTTTTACAATAAAGCTGAGAAAAGGATTCTTATAAAACACCAGATGTTTTTAAATGTTAATGGAACCTAGAGCAGCAACAGCACCAGACTATGGGACCGTTATGTTTTCCAGCTCCTACCTCTCAGCTGGAACTTAAAAACAGGCATCTGGCAACCAGTCCAAAGAAATGTGAGAGCACAAAACCTTTACTTCAGTGTGTTCAAACCTCTCTTACTCTATATAGCACTCAAAGTGATTTTAAATGGCAAATTACTTTGTGTATGCAATCGTCAAAATAAATAAAGGGGCGACAGTTAGAGCAGTCGTCTGGCAATCCGGAGGTTCCCGTGGGTTCGATTCCCGCTGCTCCCGGGCAGCGTGTCAATGTGTCCTTGAGCAAGGCACTTAACCCCTAATTAGCACCTTGCATGGTTGCCTCCGCCGTCGGTGTGTGAATGTGTGAGTGAATGGGTCAAATGTGAGGAACAAATTGTAAAGCGCTTTGGATAAAAGCTGCTATATAAAAAAGCAGCCATTTACCATTTAAATAAACTAGCCCCATTTTTGCCCGATGCTTAAGAGGTTAAATAATCTCAGCACGTTGGCAGCAGTATGTGTTTGCTGCTTGTTTTGTTTATTGCATAATGTACTTATGCTGCTACAATCTAGTTTCAACAGCATCCAACTGTGAGGGCTGGCCCAGTACCGCACGCTTCCAGGTACCAATTACCTTCACGCACCTGAAGGGAGTTTCAAATCAGCTCGATGGGAGCCCTTATATACTCGGGGTTTCTGAACGTTCAGTGTCGGGTCGTTTTGCTTACCACCACCTGCTGCTTGTTCCTCCCGTGTTGTTTCTCCATTGTTTTCTCCAGTACATTTCCTGGAGATCGCCGCTGTTACCCCTCTCTGCCCCGTGGACCCGTGCCTCGTTTTTTCCCCGTTGCCCTTGGTGAGTTTTTGGAAGTATATTTTTGATGCTCTGTTTTCCTCATTCTTTCCTGGACTCAAGACCTGCATTCTGTTTTTGTGTGTTCCGTTAACACTGAAGAGGTGTCGCTTGTTTTAGTTAATGGACTCTACTTATTACTGGACTGCCTCGTAATCCCTACGCTCGTTTATTGACGCTCTTTTTCTCTGTTCCTCCCGAGTGGATATACAAGAAGCTGCAGAGCCGCAGAGCCAGGGCCGCAGCGCCACAGAGCCAACTCTGCTCTGGGCCGAGCTGCAGAGCCGCAGAGCCTACTCTGCTCAAGGACATTCCCCCTGAATTCTTTATGTTTTTTTTTTGCTCTTTCTGTTTGTAAATAAATACGCCCATTGTTTTTGGCTAACTCTGAACTACCTGTCTGTGTCGTGCTGTTGGGGTTGTTTACAAACCATAACACCAACAGGCCTTCTCCTCCTTATGCCTTATGTTGAACACCTCCAAGACCAAGGTCATGTGGTTCGGTAACAAGGGTTCTGTGCCCAATCCCCCCCCCCATATAAAACCCCTCAACATAATGATCCTAGAGCAGATCTCTGAATGTATATGGGTATATGGCTGGACAACACACTTTTCCCATCATATTAACAAGTTGCAAGCAAAATTGGTTTTCTGTACAGGATTCACTCTTCTTTCACTTTTTCTGCTAGACTAGAAAATGACAGTTCTGTTTCGTAATGGCTCTCGCTCGGCGTCACTCTCTGCACTGTACCTCGCTCGTGCATGCGCACTGAATAAAAAATTCCACAATGTACCTTTACATCCCAACATTCGTCTGACCACACCCCTATCAGCTTACCTTCATAAGCAGGTGTGTGGCCACCTACTCGCCTCCTTCTTCGCTTTCACCACAAGGAAGTGCCTTCGGTAGATCCCCACTTGACGAGGTTGCTAGTAGAAGAAAGTTGGAAAACAAGAGATACGTTGACATCATATCTTTATTTTCTCTCTCACTATTTTCGAGAAAATACGGCGATATTGTCTTCGTTACTGGAGTGTCTGGAAGATGATGATCATTCTACACCTCCACCGGGTTTTTTTTGTATTAGGAGCTCACGCTGCTGACATGCTTCCCAACTACAATCCTCCTTGCTGCGGCTGATGGGGTAAGACCCTCCAGCAACACAGCTGGACTGTAGGACGCACCGATTGTTGTGAGAAGCGGTGGGTTCCAGGTTGGGTGAGTAATGTTGGCTTGCGAGCACCACTTGTCTGTTAGTGCTATGGGGGCTAGCTGACAATCTTACGAAAACTGGCCCCAGATTAGGGTCCTTTGTTCAGCCTTTTTAGGCGACGGCGGAGGATCTTGGTTTGAAGCCCATTATAGTCAACTAGTGGGCCACAACCAGTAACTGGTGATCCCAGGATTCTCTGGACGAGTGGATGTTTCTCTGTCACCGTGTAGGCCCCATCTTTCATATACAAATGAGAGTATACCCTAAACGAGGAAATGTGGGCATGGATGTTCGTTATCGGGAGATCCATGTTCAAGTCGGCTACAGCCCAGATGGGACTTGTGCTGGCTCCGCCGGATGTCTGGTAAAATCACCGTTGTAAACTGTGTTGACATCTCTTTTTCTCTTCTCTCTTAAAAGGTGAGGAGGGTTTCAGAACGGCGGCCTGTCTGAAGTGTGGCTTGTTATATCGTTGTGTACAAGTTCAGGAACTATCGGTCGAGAGCGGCTGTTAGCTTGATGCTACACTGTTGAACATTGCTGTGACTATAACATGCCTTGAAACACTCTGACTACGACATCATCTTTGACAGAGGATGTTAGTCGAACCTACCCGGAGCCCGGCCGGCGAGGACTGACAAACACAGGAATGCTGTGTTTACCTTCGGTGCCCCGTTAGCCAGACTGCAGTTCGCTTGGCCGGCGTTCGTGGTAGGAAGGTCCTGACCAGACCTTAAAACGCGTCTTCTTCCTTACCTTCTGAATGTTTTGTAATAACTATGTTTTCCAAAACGAGTGTTGCTGCAATGCATTGAGGATACGACGCGTGTTGTGTGTGAATTGTCTTGTCACTGGTATAGCTTCTCCATGCAAATCGGGTTGTTGTTACATATGTAAAAATGATCTGGTTAGTTGTGTTGAGAAACATCATGTGTGTTCATGTACCGTGTACTCATAACTAAGGGGGTTAATTAACCTATAAAGCTATGCTTAGTGACATATGAGTGAAGAATGATTCTTTTTCTCAGCCTGTAATGACAATGAACAGTGTGTTCACATATTAACAGGTTTACCTGTTCAACTAGCCGTATCAAGGGTAAGGTAGGAGGGGTGTTTTTCCCCCTGGTTCCCTGGGCTTCCACCCCCTCCTTTCAGACATGTTGTTTACAATATATTGTGTCACTGTGTTGTAGGGATACGATGTAACCCTTAGCTTAGTTGCTGGGGTTGTGCTAACCGCTTGAGAAACTATATTTTCCTAAAGAAAAGATTGTTTGGTCACTTTTCGTGTGTGCTTAGCAAGGCCTGTGGCCGATACTAATCGAGAATTATGTATTCTCTCATTATGAAAAACGGCGTTCCTTTGTAGAGTGTTTTTGCCATTTTTTGTGGTGATAAAGGGTTGTGAGTGTCGTATGATCTACAACTGGGTTAGGTTGGCCACAGAAGCACATGTGTAAGTCTGGTACCGGGGCTCTTAAGGGGGCCCTCTCTATTCTGTGTTTTTTCCTTAGTAAAAATCAGATAGCAGGTTAGCACATGAGCTGTGTGAAGCTGTTAAGAAGACACTTCATGTAGCAGACTATGACTGTGTCATGCTCTATTTGTCATTACATCGTATCATGGGTGTGGGGTCGTAAAGGGGTGAACTGGTAATCCTTTCCTCTCCTTCTTTGATGGGCAGGGGTTAAGACCTCCTGTCCTTCAAGGTTCCTGTCACGTTGCTGTTCGGCACGTTACAGGGTAAGAGGGGGGGGGGGGGGGGGGGTTTCCTGGTCCCACGCCCTGGAATATTGGGCGTGTGCACCGCAGAAATTCCCCCGCCATAGAGTACCTCACTGTGCGCGTCTCTGTTGGTAAGACTTCCGTGAGCTGTTCGGGTCCATATGATGGATCTGTTTCAGGGAGTGGTCAGGGCTCCTCCTCACGAAGCTCCTACTCTGGCCTTCTGTGAGTTAGGACTCTCCTTCCATGTGAGGGAGCCTCCTCAGAGTGCAGAGCCTCCTCCTCAGATTGTCAAGGTGAGTAGAACTTCAAAAAGGAGTCCTGCTATATTGTGTGTGTATTCGATTCAATTCGATTATTGAGTGTGTATGGGTCAGTGCCTCCTCCTCGGAGAGCCCTAAACCAAGATTTTACATGGCTCAATGTTGCAATATATTCTTTTCAATCTGTACAGCTCGCGTGGGAAGTCTCTCTGGGGATTTCCGTCTCCTCCCTATGGGAGGGTGGTGGGATGTAAAAATGTAAACTATTTTTACCCTCAGCTATGTCACAAGGGATTCATGTCGGTCTGTGTTCTTTCTTTTTTGGAATAAAAAGAGGAAGGTACATGAAGCACGACGGCTCCGTGTCGTTCTCCCAGGCGACTTGGAGGAACAATGTTTGGTGTCTTGCTAGACTATCTATTGATGTGTTTGGGTCTCGACGCATACATAGTGCTGGCTCGGTGTGTTTCTGTGACAGAATCACACAGGGGCTAAGTGCGCCTTGGTTGCTTGTTAAAACAGCGTTTTTATAGGGCAACTGGGATGGAGTTTTGTCTCTTCCGAGCGCCAGTTTACTAGGTTGTCTCGATGAATTCTCGTTCATATCTGGGGGATGTTAACGGAATAGATCTGAACATAGGTAGAGTGGTCTCACGCCCTTGGGGTGGGCCACTGAGCACGGTCTAAATGGGGACCGTCTGGGTGGCGCCCTCTTTTCATGTTTTAGATCGACACGCATACCTGCCCCCTCTCCTGGAGTGGCCAGGTTGGCGTGGTTAGGACACGGGACTGGTCTGGTCACGCTGGTCCAGGTCAGTTAACCCGTACCCTGAGGGACTTGTGCTTTTTTCGGGGGGAAAAATGCCAGGTCGGTCCGGGTGTCACAGGGTTAGGCGCTATGGAGACCCTTGTTGGGTACATATTGTACACTGCACTATCGTAATGGCTTACGGCTATGCCAACCTGTACACGCCCGATCTCGTCAGATCTCGGCCGCTATGCAGGTTCGGTCCTGGTTAGTACTTGGTTGGGAGACCGCCTGGGAATACCAAGTGCGGTGTGCTTAGGGCTGGTTCTCCATTCTTTTCGCTCCTCTCTCACGCGTGGCGAAGAGGGGGCTGTTGGGGTGGTCTTGGACCTCCTCTGGTAACCCTGTGCTTCCCGTGCCGCCGGGCCCGGTCCGAAGTAATGTTTCGTCGACCCGTAGGCCTGGAATAACCCTTTTTTGAAAACTGAAACACTTGTACTGCGGTATAGCCGGTGTATACCCGCAGGTGTGTTTTGGAGTTTTTTCTTGAGGGGTTATAGGAACGACCACCGCATAGGGTAACGACAGGGTGGTTGGTTCCCTGGTGTGTTGGAGCAGAGTCAACTCCCGGGTTACCCGGTTGAGTGTGCCCCTGCACGTTCATGACGTCTGCCAATCATGTCAGCCTTCTCTGCCTCATACCCTCTGGGTTTTTTTTTTTTAAAGGAGGCTTTGTCATGGTGATCAACAACGCCAGCATACGCCCCTTCCGCCGGGGCGGCTGTTTTCAGCTGACTCCTTTGGCGCCTGTCTCGTCCGCAGTGCTCCAGGCTCAGGTTACAGCCTGTTGCCTGGTTTCCCGGTGCGCTGCCTGCTTCCGTTGGTTAACCTTTTTTGTGTGCTTACGGCCATGCTGACTGCCTGTTCTGCAGGGTCAGTGTGCCAGGCGGTGTGCTATTGGGGGGAAAGGGCCCGCTCTTGAGAGGGGCCTTATCCGAATACGCTGGCGATGTGGGGGGCGGTGTCACTAAGTGACCACCTGGTGGGGTCTTGATGCCTGGCGTCATTGACCTCTCCAGGCCCCCGTTTTCCAGGGGATCCAGTCCCTTTGGTGGGTCTGGGTTTTGCTTCACGCTCCGCTGCTACGGCCTTGTCACGGGGTTGGGTTTGCTCTTGACCCCGTGATTTCTGGGGGCAGTAACGAGGTTGTTCCTTCCGTTCGTTCCCGGGTGGCATGCGGGTTGTGCGTGTGTGTAGTCGTGGGGTCAGGCCAACGTCTGCTCACCCTGTGCGTTGAATTGCTTGAGTGCCTCTTCGCACGGTCAGATCCGTCGCCCTCCCGGAAACCTCCAATAGGGGGGGTGCCCTCCATTAG
The DNA here is from genome assembly GCF_963971535.1 of Notolepis coatsorum. Classification (NCBI taxonomy): domain Eukaryota; kingdom Metazoa; phylum Chordata; class Actinopteri; order Aulopiformes; family Paralepididae; genus Notolepis; species Notolepis coatsorum. The sequence continues at coordinate 232,389 of NW_028171112.1, forward strand.
GGGGGGTCGGGGGGGCTCGGTCCTCCCCGATCTGAAGGTTGTGGGGGGCCTCAGCGGGGTACATTTGTCGGCCGATGGCTCTCACTCGGCCTCCCTTGTGCAGAGAGTGACGCTGAGCGAGAGCCATTACGAAACAGAACGATAGGTTATAAGTAGTGGTGAGTAGTGGTGACGCTCGGCGTCCGACGCCGCTGCAGCCCTTGATCTCACCTTGTGGTGAAAGCTTGGGAAGGAGGCGAGTAGGTGGCCACACACCTGCTTATGAAGGTAAGCTGATAGGGGTGTGGTCAGACGAATGTTGGGATGTAAAGGTACATTGTGGAATTTTTTATTCAGTGCGCGTGCACGAGCGAGGTACAGTGCAGAGAGTGACCACTACTCACAGAACTTGGTTATAGTTATAACCTATCGTTATTCTCCTGCTAGACTCTGGGGACACCATCTGCCGGTCTGCCTGCAAGACTACTCTGCAGAAGCTGGATGTTCTCTATCACTCTGCTGTCCGTTTCTCTACAAATGCCCCTTTCAGAACTCACTGCACTGTATATTCCTCTATAAACTGGCCCTCCTTACAGACCCTTTCAGAACTCACTGCACTGTATATTCCTCTATAAACTGGCCATCCTTACAGCCCCTTTCAGAACTCACTGCACTGTATATTCCTCTATAAACTGGCCCTCCTTACAGACCCTTTCAGAACTCACTGCACTGTATATTCCTCTATAAACTGGCCCTCCTTACAGCCCCTTTCAGAACTCACTGCACTGTATATTCCTCTATAAACTGGCCCTCCTTACAGACCCTTTCAGAACTCACTGCACTGTATATTCCTCTATAACAGGGGTGGGCAATTATTTTTCCCAGGGGGCCGAATGAGCAACTGAAAATATGTCGGGGGGCCGGGCCAAAATTCCAAACTCAATTATGCATAATATACATTTTATTTCTATATAAAAAGCAGTAAATGGCATTGTTTTGACCCCTGGTAAGAGTGTATGTTATTATTTGGCAATTAAAAGGTGAGGTTAGCTTTCAAAAATATCATTTATTCAAATAGAATTTATTTCCAAAATGATAAACAAAATGTGAAACATTAATAACAAAAGGCATTTTGAGTTTCATATACTATTGAAACAAGGATTTTCTTAGCTTTCTAAAGACATCACATCATCTTATAGCAAAAATAAACAAGACATGTCACTGAACTGTGTAAAGAAAAGTGTCCCAGTTTTGTAGCCTTTTTTACTTTACATGCCTATATTAAACATTTAATGTTTTCAGAACTGTGCAAAATATATATTTCCACATTTTAGTGTTCTTCAGTTATTTTTTTTCCCAGTCTCTGTTGAGCTTTAACAAGTCCATCAAAGTCAGGTTGCATGTCTGAGGTGGAGATGCGAAGCACAGCTGCCAGATGTTCTTCAGTGAGAGAGGATCTGTACCTGGACTTGGTAAACGTCATGACTGAGAATGTCTGTTCACATAATGTAGGTGGATCCAAAGAGAACCAACATCTTCTGAGCATGTCTCCTAAGCGTATATTGTGCGTGTGAACGTTGACATGAAAAGAAAAAAGTAAAAAAAAAAAAAAAATATTAAAAAGAAAATTGTATTATCATGTAATCTTTCGCAGGCCGGTCAGAATCATCCCGCGGGCCGTACAATGCCCAGGTCTGCTCTATAATCTGGCCATCCTTCTCTTCCTTTAGGCCCATCTAACGCCTTCCTCCCCTCCTCCAGTGTTTTTCTCTTCCGCCTCATTTAATGGTCATCCTGCAAACTGTGCTTTTCTACCCGTCGCTGGACTTCAACGGACTCGACTGACTTCTCAAGAAGAGGTACTGATCAATGCGGCTAATTTTCTGTCTGTCGGCCACAACAAGGACAGATCTGGAGCTTCTCTCTCCCTCTACCGCTCCACCCCGGCCTACATCGCGAGGCCTTCATCATCCTACTCATAGTGCTGTTCTCTATGGTTCTAGTTCTCACCATCCTACTCATAGTGCTGTTCTCTATGGTTCTAGTTCTCACCATCCTACTCATAGTGCTGTTCTCTATGGTTCTAGTTCTCACCATCCTACTCATAGTGCTGTTCTCTATGGTTCTAGTTCTCACCATCCTACTCACAGTGCTGTTCTCTATGGTTCTAGTTCTCACCATCCTACACATAGTGCTGTTCTCTATGGATCTAGTTCTGGGGGGCCGGTCAGAGATACCGTCCTCCATTGAACCTCTCATCCAACTCATAGTCCAGTCAATTGGTCTGTCACTGTGTAATCTGCATCTTCCGCCCCTGGTGCTCTCGCAGACTCTGGGAGTATTTCTCCTGTATTTGTCATTTGTTTGGGTGCAGCAATACTGTTTACAGTACTATACACCACCGCTGTAATGAGGTGCTAACCCATGCCAGCCCCTGATGGGGTCGAGTCCCTCCCGTCAGCTGTCTGTCCAAGCGGTCACATGGACCTTCCCTATAGTTGTCCGTCAGCTGCTCTTTTCACAGCGGTCACTAACTAGGCTACATCTGAATTTATAATAAAAACACAAGATACTTGTGCCCTAATGATAACGATAAGCGCACAATGAAGAAAGTAGGGATGTCCAATATTATCGGCCTACCGATATTATCGGCCGATATTGGCATTCAAATGTAATATCGGAAATTATCTGTAACCTTTATTTACCCAGGCAAGCAAGTAAGAACAAATTCTTATTTTATTTATTGTCAAAAGTATGCATAATGTTGTGTTAATTCCACAACAAGAGATATGTAATGTTAATTACCTGAAATTATTACGTTTTTTGGGGGGGGAAACCCTGCATATATCCATATCGGTTGATATCGGAAATTAAGAGTTGGACAATATCGGTGTATCGGATATCGGTAAAAAAGCCAATATCGAACATCCCTAGAAGAAACCAAATCCCATTGCCAAGAGAAAGTCTGACATGCCTATAAATAACTACACTATGGAACTACATACTATAATAATGATCATAATGGCCCCCAAAAACAGCGTAGGAAACGTCAACAGGCCCTTTGATGTGAACTCTGCAGGTATTGACAACGCTGATGCTACATACCTACCGTACCACATGTCCCCATATGGTCTCTGCATTACTGGAAACTCCTACACGTTGGTGTGAACGAAACAGGATCAAAATAAATGTAGGATAAAGCTGACCCGGGGGCAGGCGAGTGGGCTTAAGCAAAACGTTTATTCCAATCAGCGTGCGTCCCGGAACACTGTATATGTATAAATCCCAGATTCTATGTTTTCCCCCAGGTACGACGCAGCCTCCGTGCGCGCCAGGGTTATGGACAGCGTTGGAATGTTAATGGTTTTCCGATAATTACAGCTATCTGCGCCGCTGCGACTCAGGGCGGTTTATAAACATGGCCGTGTTTGTCTGTTTATTTTCACATCGACAGGGGGGGGAAGCGGCGTTCGGGTTCGCTACTGCGCCGAGTTTAAGTTGACTTCACGTAAAATAAAACGGAGGAAGTCTGCGCTTTCGATCGTGACCGGCGTCTCGTCGTGGCATATCGCTACTACAGTAGGCGCCGCGTGGACGAAACGCAGTGGAGATTTCACAAGAGAGACGACATTTTTTTTGTTGAATTTGTGGGAATAAGACACAATAAGCACCGACCAGGAAGCAACATTGTTTTCCCGCCGATTTTATCTCTGGTCAGGTTTGGGTGACACAGTGGTTAGCACTGCTGCCTCACAGCGAGAAGGTCCTGGGTTCGAACCCCAGCAGGGGGCCTTTCTGGGTGGAGTTTGCATGTTCTCCCCGTGTTCGCGTGGGTTTCCTCCGGGTTCTCTGGTTTCCTCCAGGTTCTCTGGTTTCCTCCAGGTTCTCTGGTTTCCTCCAGGTTCTCTGGTTTCCTCCCACACCATGGGAAAAAAAGACATGCATCTTATGTAGGGAGTACAGATGAAAACGAGCTCATTAGCTAACTCTGGCACGTTCACGTTGATGTGGAAACTGAAGATGTTGATTCATGTGCACTGTCCCTGGGTAAAACATTTTCAGGACTGATAGGGGATACACAATTCTTTACTACAATGTAAATACAGTACAGCATACAGTAGGCTTGTTATGCGTGGGTATATTTGTATCCCTGTTAGTTAGGTTGTTCGTCCGTTCCACGTATGTTGTGTTCATGTAATCTTGATCTGTGTTCTCCAGTGTTTTGTATTGTCTTCCTTGTCCTGTGCCTTAGTTGTAGTTCCTTGTCTTTGCTTCCTCTAGGCAACACCAAAATGTATGTATTTTCACATTTTCTGCACAAAAAAATGCCCAGAACAATATCCAAATAAATGTCTGTCACTCACTGAGGAAAAGGTGTATTTGCACCAAATTTGACATGGTGGTTCAAAACACCTAAATAAAACGTTCCATGTTGAATAAACAATAATTCCCCGGTAAACTATGCAGTTATGCAACAAAACAAAAGGTTTGACTGGCCGTTTTTACACAAAGGCAGGGGTGCGTTGGTCATGGGACGGGGTTGCACGGCGAGCAACCGGTTCTGTGAGCAGAAGCACGCGCACGCACATGCACGGCTGTGCACGTGCGTGCACACAGGAATGCACTGCACTCGACTGATGTGCCAACTCGCCACGTATACCCACCTGGCTACCCTGCATGACAATAGCTCAGGTCGTCAGGTGTGTTCAAATACGTCCTCAGTATACAATCACACAAAACTTGTGAATGAAATGTGTTACATTCCATTCCTAGAGGCCATTAGGCACTGTCTTTAGTCTGTGCGCATGCGCGGGAACATTTATGCGCATGCGCGCGAGCGTGCACGTGGCGTCATTAAAACACAGTGCAACCAGGTATGAAATCACCAACGCACCACTGCACAAAGGTACACAAAGGTAATATATGATGGTGACTTTACACTGCACCGGAAATAAAGGGTATAGGTTCCCCTGAATCATTCAAGGTATAACACTTGATACTGACTCTCAGAATTGGCACAAATGAAACACTATGTCCAGGCAAACCTTTGTCCAGGTAGGCTTTCGATCAGGGATGGTCAACCAGTCAGAGACTAAGAGCCACGGAAATGACTGTGGTGCCACAATGAGCCACACCATATATATATATCCTTTGTTTCAGTCACGGCACCCTTCATAAGTACTTCAAGTTTAGATGGTTAAACTATTTCTTTCTAAATAGTTTTCTAGCCTATTTGCCTTTTATATTAAATAAGATATTACCTTCTACATTCAGGAAGGATATAATACCGAACTGGCTTTAACTGAGTACTCTTTTTTTCCGTATTAAGATACCCTCTGCTCTACACCAAGCTCTTAGTATAACCTGTTTATCCCATAATATGCTCAGTAACCTCCACAATAATCTGGGCACACCGGGGCGCACTTTTATAAACCTGGTAGGTAGGTAGGGGACTTCATTCGGCCCTGGGGCCGATTGCACGCCTTACTACAGCTTCCACTTCCTTCCATCTTGATGTCCTAATATCCATCTCATACATTACCTCTCCTAATGGTGGTATATCAGGAGGAAGGCCCATTTAATGGTAAATGGTAAATGGTAAATGGCTGCATTTATATAGCAGCTTTTATCCAAAACGCTTTACAATTTTGTTCCTCACATTTGACCCGTTCACTCACACATTCACACACCGATGACAGAGGCAACCTGTGCAAGGTGCCAATCGGGAGCAATTAGGGGTTAAGTGTCTTGCTCAAGGACACTTGGACAAGCTGCCCGGGAGGAGCGGGAATCGAACCGGATTACCAGATGATTACCACAGTCCGCCCCTGTACTCTCTATTCTTTCTTGTATCTGAGAACATGTTTTTTTTTTTTTTTTTTTTTTTAGCTTTGAGTTTCCCTCCCTTTCCTTGGCTGAACATTCCCTTAACAAACGTATGGATCCTATACAATGCTGTCCTGACTCACTCCTTCTTCTTTCTCTTCCTCCTCAGTTGTTCTGCCCTCCTGAGTACTGCTAGCCGACTCCTTAGCTCTTCCTGCAAAACATTAATTCCTTTAGGCCCATCCCCTCCTCCAGTGTCTTCCTTTAGGCCCATCCCTCCTCCAGTGTCTTCCTTTAGGCCCATCCCCTCCTCCAGTGTCTTCCTTTAGGCCCATCCCCTCCTCCAGTGTCTTCCTTTAGGCCCATCCCTCCTCCAGTGTCTTCCTTTAGGCCCATCCCCTCCTCCAGTGTCTTCCTTTAGGCCCATCCCCTCCTCCAGTGTCTTCCTTTAGGCCCATCCCTCCTCCAGTGTCTTCCTTTAGGCCCATCCCCTCCTCCAGTGTCTTCCTTTAGGCCCATCCCCTCCTCCAGTGTCTTCCTTTAGGCCCATCCCTCCTCCAGTGTCTTCCTTTAGGCCCATCTAACGCCTCCCTCCCCTCCTCCAGTGTCTTCCTTTAGGCCCATCTAACACCTTCCTCCCCTCCTCCAGTGTCTTCCTTTAGGCCCATCTAACACCTTCCTCCCTCCTCCAGTGTCTTCCTTTAGGCCCATCTAACGCCTTCCTCCCCTCCTCCAGTGTCTTCCTTTAGGCCCATCCCTCCTCCAGTGTCTTCCTTTAGGCCCATCCCCTCCTCCAGTGTCTTCCTTTAGGCCCATCCCCTCCTCCAGTGTCTTCCTTTAGGCCCATCCCCTCCTCCAGTGTCTTCCTTTAGGCCCATCCCTCCTCCAGTGTCTTCCTTTAGGCCCATCCCTCCTCCAGTGTCTTCCTTTAGGCCCATCCCTCCTCCAGAGTCTTCCTTTAGGCCCATCCCCTCCTCCAGTGTCTTCCTTTAGGCCCATCTAACGCCTCCCTCCCCTCCTCCAGTGTCTTCCTTTAGGCCCATCTAACACCTTCCTCCCCTCCTCCAGTGTCTTCCTTTAGGCCCATCTAACGCCTCCCTCCCCTCCTCCAGTGTCTTCCTTTAGGCCCATCTAACACCTTCCTCCCCTCCTCCAGTGTCTTCCTTTAGGCCCATCTAACACCTTCCTCCCCTCCTCCAGTGTCTTCCTTTAGGCCCATCTAACACCTTCCTCCCCTCCTCCAGTGTCTTCCTTTAGGCCCATCTAACACCTTCCTCCCTCCTCCAGTGTCCATCTTTAGGCCCATCTAACACCTTCCTCCCTCCTCCAGTGTCTTCCTTTAGGCCCATCTAACACCTTCCTCCCCTCCTCCAGTGTGTTCCTTTAGGCCCATCTAACACCTTCCTCCCCTCCTCCAGTGTCTTCCTTTAGGCCCATCTAACACCTTCCTCCCCTCCTCCAGTGTCTTCCTTTAGGCCCATCTAACACCTTCCTCCCCTCCTCCAGTGTCTTCCTTTAGGCCCATCTAACACCTTCCTCCCCTCCTCCAGTGTCTTCCTTTAGGCCCATCTAACACCTTCCTCCCTCCTCCAGTGTCTTCCTTTAGGCCCATCTAACACCTTCCTCCCCTCCTCCTCTTCCTTTAGGCCCATCTAACACCTTCCTCCCCCCCCTCCTCTTCCTTTAGGCCCATCTAACACCTTCCTCCCCCCCCTCCTCTTCCTTTAGGCCCATCTAACACCTTCCTCCCCTCCTCCAGTGTCTTCCTTTAGGCCCATCTAACACCTTCCTCCCCTCCTCCTCTTCCTTTAGGCCCATCTAACACCTTCCTCCCCTCCTCCAGTGTCTTCCTTTAGGCCCATCTAACACCTTCCTCCCCTCCTCCAGTGTCTTCCTTTAGGCCCATCTAACACCTTCCTCCCCTCCTCCTCTTCCTTTAGGCCCATCTAACACCTTCCTCCCCTCCTCCAGTGTCTTCCTTTAGGCCCATCTAACACCTTCCTCCCCTCCTCCAGTGTCTTCCTTTAGGCCCATCTAACACCTTCCTCCCTCCTCCAGTGTCTTCCTTTAGGCCCATCTAACACCTTCCTCCCTCCTCCAGTGTCTTCCTTTAGGCCCATCTAACACCTTCCTCCCTCCTCCAGTGTCTTCCTTTAGGCCCATCTAACACCTTCCTCCCCTCCTCCAGTGTCTTCCTTTAGGCCCATCTAACACCTTCCTCCCTCCTCCAGTGTCTTCCTTTAGGCCCATCTAACACCTTCCTCCCTCCTCCAGTGTCTTCCTTTAGGCCCATCTAACACCTTCCTCCCCTCCTCCAGTGTCTTCCTTTAGGCCCATCTAACACCTTCCTCCCCTCCTCCAGTGTCTTCCTTTAGGCCCATCTAACACCTTCCTCCCCTCCTCCAGTGTGTTCCTCAGTGTTGTGCTTGTTACTGAAAAATAGTAACTCAGTTACTTTACTAGTTACTTCATTTCAAAGTAACTTCGTTACTGTACTAGTTACTTACACCCAAAAGTAATGAGTTACTGTGAAAAGTAACTATTTAGTTATTTAAAAAAAAGATTGCTCCCGAGTCCCGTACTCAAAATCGGTTGATCAACTTGACAGTTTCCATTCACATCACCGAACTCTGCTAAGCAATGTGGTCTAGATACAAACACAAATCTGACACAAACAAATGTTGTCCCGAGTCGATATAATAAGAAGTGCGCCGGTTGAAGGAACAGCCTTGATGTCGCCGGAGCGTTTCATTATAACCATTATAATTCAAGGGTACTACGACTATGCGTGCACCTCATGGTACCAAAGCACCTCAAAGGCGCTTAAAACAAAATTACAAACATAACAAAACAAACTGGTCAGACTACTACTTGACCTGAACCCCAGAACCCACCTCACCCGTGCCCACTTTGACAACCTAGGATGGCTTAGAGTAGACGACAGAGTACAGCAACTTGCAATGGGCCTGGTCTACAAGATACACTATACGACCGGGGTACCCATGTACATGTCAAAATACTTCCCAAAGGTCAGTGAATACCACAACCACTACACCAGAGGAAGCTCAACAAATCATGTAAAACCCAGATTCGGCTCAAACAAGTGACTAAACACGTTTCGCAATTATGCCACAACAATGTGGAACGCCCTACCCAAAGCTAGGGGTAACAGTACTGTATATTTGAATACCGTTTATGTCACAAATGTATCAGTACTAAATACCTATATGTCCCTATGCCATAAATGTCATGTATGTTGTGTATGTCATAAATGTCTATATGAATTGAAAATGGGGGACCCTGATGGAAACAAGACAAACGTCTTTCTCAGGTCTGCATCCCCTTAACAATTGTATGTATTGAGCCGTACTGTATTGTACCCATTTTGCAATCTGTTAAATAAAGTTTTCATTCATTCATTCATTCACCATCTTGCAAGTTGCAACGTTGTTTAAGATATCAATCAAAGCATTGCAACGTTAGAATAGTTAGGATATCAATTGTGCATGAAAGGACTATATTTATATTGTTTGATTAGTATTATGAGATTCCCTGGCAGATTTCGTACAGTCAAAATCCGTTGATCAACTTGAGTTTCAGTGAACACATTGCACTCACCAAAGTCTGCGGTGGTCGAGATGTAGTAACGTTACGTTAGTCCAGTTGACTCCAGCAGCGCCTCAAACATGTTCTTTATCTCGTTTCCATGTTGTATATTAATTATCTCTCCAAGTAGTTGCTAAATGGTTTGTTAGTTTGTTACTGCATTCTTTTTATGTAGATTCATAGCGAGCGTTTGTTTTGTTTACAATAGAGAGTGTCTATTTCTTTCCGTAGCCGCATTTCTGGTTTGCGCATTTCTGATTGGCCAGTGGCCAGACTTGCCTCGTATCATTCTATGCGGGTGGGGATGCGGATAATAATAATAATAATAATAATAATAATAATCACTACCGCTCGCTATCAATCTACGCCGTATATAACGCAAATAACGCAGTGACGAACCATTCAGTAACGTAAGTAGAGTACTAGTTGCGGCAAAAAGTAACTTCGTTTCTGTAACGCGTTAGTCCCAACACTGGTCATAATAGAACATTCTAGAACATTTGTGATTTCACAGTATGTCATAATAGTACATTCTAGAACATTCTAGAACATTTGTGATTTCACAGTATGATGTCATAATAGTACATTCTAGAACATTCTAGAACATTTGTGATGTCACAGTATGATGTCATAATAGGACATTCTAGAACATTTGTGATGTCACAGTATGATGCCATAATAGAACATTCTAGAACATTTGTGATGTCACAGTATGATGTCATAATCAAACATTCTAGAACATTTGTGATTTCACAGTATGTCATAATAGTACATTCTAGAACATTCTAGAACATTTGTGATTTCACAGTATGATGTCATAATAGTACATTCTAGAACATTCTAGAACATTTGTGATGTCACAGTATGATGTCATAATAGGACATTCTAGAACATTTGTGATGTCACAGTATGATGCCATAATAGAACATTCTAGAACATTTGTGATGTCACAGTATGATGTCATAATCAAACATTCTAGAACATTTGTGATGTCACAGTATGATGTCATAATCAAACATTCTAGAACATTTGTGATGTCACAGTATGATGTCATAATCAAACATTCTAGAACATTTGTGATGTCACAGTATGACGTCATAGCAAACATTCTAGAACATTTGTGATGTCACAGTATGATGTCATAATCAAACATACTAGAACATTTGTGATGTCACAGTATGATGTCATAATGGAACATTCTAGAACATTTGTGTACAGTATATATTCAACAATTCTCTCAGAAGTTCTCAGATCGCTACTTGTCGGCTACTTGTCTATAAGCTTGAATATATTCTGTAGATACCATTTTAAAATCCCCACATGGAAAAGGAAACAATGTCCTGTACAATCCTTAATGAGCTGCGTCTGGAGGGAAGGTTCTGTGATGTGGTTATTAAAGTCAACAGCACTGAGTTGAATGCCCACAAGGCCCTCCTGTGTGACTGCAGTGACTATTTCAGGTAAGTTTAGCTTGGTTCAGGTTAACTTGGTTCAGGTTAGCTTCATTAGTAAACAGATACCATACTGAATGTCTACTGTAAAAAGATAATATACTGTACTTTTACTGTAAAAAATACTATACTGCACTTCTACTGTAAACAGATACTATACTGTACTTCTACTGTAAACAGATACTGTACTTCTACTGTAAACCGATACTATACTGTACTTCTACTGTAAACCGATACTATACTGTACTTATACTGTAAACAGATACTATACTGTATGTCTACTGTAAAAAATATACTATACTGTATCGGCAGTTGGCCTCTGGTATGCATGCCATTAGCGTTAGCCACGCTTCTAAGAGGTTGGCAGTCGACTACGGCTCCTTTCGACCGATTAGTCGACTATTCGACTAATAGGGGTCAGCCCTAATTACTACACAGGACAGAATGTTGCTTACTGTTTACTCATCAGATATCTCTGTACTCTGCGTCCCACAGAGCCCTCTTCACTCGCTGGAGCGACTCAGAGAAAGCAGTCTACACTATCCCTGGGTTGTCCCCGGGTATGATGCAGCTCATCATAGAGTACGCCTACACACGCTTTGTGCTGGTGACAGCAGAGAACGTGAAAGAGCTTCTGGTGGCTGCAGACCAGCTTCGCGTCACTGGCATAGTAGGAGCGTGCTCTGACTTCCTAGAAGGCCAGCTGTCTCTGGAAAACTGTGTCGGCATGTGGAGGTTCACGGTCATCTACAACTGCCCTGACCTGAGGCGCAAGGCCCATCTCTTCATCGTGTGCCACTTTGAGGAGATGCTGCGCTTCTCACAGGAGTTTGTGGAGCTGTCCCCGCAGCAACTGGTGGACATCATCGAGAGGGATGATCTGAATGTGAAGAGCGAGGAGACGGTGTTCGAGGCCGTCCTCCGTTGGATCGACCACTCCCGTGAGGAGCGTAAAACACACATCCCTTTGCTGCTGCACAAGGTAACTAATTGTATTACGGATACGCAAACATGGTTGCTAGTGCCTGAGCCACATTTATTTTAAAATTTATTTTTATTATTTAACTTTTTCTTGTTTGTCTGTCTCTTGTCAAGGTCATTATGATTCATGTTACTGTTATTATAGTTGTCGTCGCTGTTGTCATTGTTATTATTATTATTATTATTATTATTATTATTATTATTATTATTATTATTATTATTATTATTATTATTATTATTATTATTATTATTATTATTATTATTATTATGTTCTATTTTATGTATGAAAATAAAATAAAATAAAAACATTTATAAAAAAAATAATAATAATAATTGTATTACTGTGCATTACATTAAACAACACTATGTTCCCTAGTACAGTGGTTCTCAAACATTTGGGTCCAAACTGTTCCCTAGCAACAGAAACCGTCTACAACCGATTTGTAAGTTGTACCCGCTGTCTGCTTGTCTCTTCCCAGGTTCGCATGGGCTTGATGAGGCCTGACTACTTCAGGAACAACGTCCAGAACAACCCTGTGGTGAGGGACAGCCAGGACTGCAGGGCCCTCATCCTCAGCGTCCTGAACCCCCCTGGCTCCGACAGGCTCCCAAACCCCCTGATGCGTCCACGCCTGCCCCAGGAGGTCCTATTGGCCATCGGAGGCCGGGGTGGCGGCAGCGTGACCATTGACATGGAGGCTTACGATATCCGAGCCGGTGGATGGATGGACGTGAGCGTTGAGAGGGAGAGTCCCCGGTGGTGCCACGG
>NW_028171112.1:250000-262500 GCF_963971535.1 Notolepis coatsorum
CTCCAGTGTCTTCCTTTAGGCCCATCCCCTCCTCCAGTGTCTTCCTTTAGGCCCATCCCTCCTCCAGTGTCTTCCTTTAGGCCCATCCCCTCCTCCAGTGTCTTCCTTTAGGCCCATCCCTCCTCCAGTGTCTTCCTTTAGGCCCATCCCTCCTCCAGTGTCTTCCTTTAGGCCCATCCCCTCCTCCAGTGTCTTCCTTTAGGCCCATCTAACACCTTCCTCCCCTCCTCCAGTGTCTTCCTTTAGGCCCATCTAACACCTTCCTCCCCTCCTCCAGTGTCTTCCTTTAGGCCCATCTAACACCTTCCTCCCTCCTCCAGTGTCTTCCTTTAGGCCCATCTAACACCTTCCTCCCTCCTCCAGTGTCTTCCTTTAGGCCCATCTAACACCTTCCTCCCCTCCTCCAGTGTCTTCCTTTAGGCCCATCTAACACCTTCCTCCCTCCTCCAGTGTCTTCCTTTAGGCCCATCTAACACCTTCCTCCCTCCTCCAGTGTCTTCCTTTAGGCCCATCTAACACCTTCCTCCCCTCCTCCAGTGTCTTCCTTTAGGCCCATCTAACACCTTCCTCCCCTCCTCCAGTGTCTTCCTTTAGGCCCATCTAACACCTTCCTCCCCTCCTCCAGTGTCTTCCTTTAGGCCCATCTAACACCTTCCTCCCCTCCTCCAGTGTCTTCCTTTAGGCCCATCTAACACCTTCCTCCCCTCCTCCAGTGTCTTCCTTTAGGCCCATCTAACACCTTCCTCCCCTCCTCCAGTGTCTTCCTTTAGGCCCATCTAACACCTTCCTCCCCTCCTCCAGTGTCTTCCTTTAGGCCCATCTAACACCTTCCTCCCCTCCTCCAGTGTCTTCCTTTAGGCCCATCTAACACCTTCCTCCCCTCCTCCAGTGTCTTCCTTTAGGCCCATCTAACACCTTCCTCCCCTCCTCCAGTGTCTTCCTTTAGGCCCATCTAACACCTTCCTCCCTCCTCCAGTGTCTTCCTTTAGGCCCATCTAACACCTTCCTCCCTCCTCCTCCTCTTCCTTTAGGCCCATCTAACACCTTCCTCCCCCCTCCTCCAGTGTCTTCCTTTAGGCCCATCTAACACCTTCCTCCCTCCTCCAGTGTCTTCCTTTAGGCCCATCTAACACCTTCCTCCCCTCCTCCAGTGTCTTCCTTTAGGCCCATCTAACACCTTCCTACATTTACATTTACATTTAGTCATTTAGCTGACGCTTTTATCCAAAGCGACTTACAAGTTCTGTACGACAAGACAGCAAGAAGGGTACAACTCTATCAGCTGAGTAACAATGTTCATCAAGTGTTGCGTGTTACAGTGTAGGTTAGTTTATTAGGACAAGTGCATGACAGTAAGGTTAGTCGGGGTTAGTTTTTTTTTTTTTTTTTTTTTTTTAATCATTTCAGATAATGGTTGAAGAAGTGAGTCTTTAGTCGACGGCGAAAGATTGGACGGGATTCGGCTGTCCTAACTGGGATGGGTAGTTCATTCCACCATTGTGGGGCAAGGACTGAGAATAGGCGGCTTCTCTTTGATGACCCTCCGGGAGCTTGGATAGGAGTAGGTCTGAGGCGGCCAGAAGATGCAGAGCGTAGGGGTCTTGAGGGTGTGTAGTTAGAGACCATTGACCGGAGGTAGGCGGGAGCGGTTCCCTTTGCTGCACGGTATGCTAGGTAGAGGGCCTTGAAGCGGATACGTGCAGCAATGGGGAGCCAGTGCAGGTCCCTAAGAAGTGGGGTGACATGGGCCGACTTTGGTAGGTTTGATATCAGGCGGGCCGCTGCGTTTTGAATGAGTTGAAGAGGCTTGGTGGCAGTGGCCGGGAGGCCAGCTAGCAGTGCGTTGCAGTAGTCGAGGCGGGAGATGACTGTTGATTGGATGAGGAGTTGGGTGGCTTCTTTTGTCAGGAAGGGGCGTATCCTTCTGACGTTGCTCAGGAGGAATCTGCAGGTTCTGGTTGTCGCTGCGATGTGAGCAGAGAAGTTCAACTGGTCGTCGAGGACAACACCAAGGTTCTTGGCGGTCGGGGACGCGGTCACAGCTGCATTCTCGACTGTGATGGAGAGGTCGGTCAGGGGGGAGGATTTGGCCGGCAGGTGGAGCAATTCTGTTTTGCTTAGGTTCAGTTTGAGGTGGTTGGTCGTCATCCAGGCGGAGATGTCGGACAGACAGGCCGAGATCCGCTCAGAGACGTGGATATCTGAGGGAGGGAAGGAGAGGAAGAGTTGAGTATCATCGGCATAACAATGATATGAGAAGCCATGAGACGTGATAATGTTACCCAGTGATTTAGTGTAGAGGGAGAAGAGAAGGGGTCCTAGGACCGAGCCCTGGGGGACACTCGTCCGGAGGGGGCGGGTGGCCGACAGAGTCCCTCTCCATGACACTTGGTAGGAGCGGTCGTTGAGGTATGATGTCAGCCATGTCAGCGCAGATCCAGCCACTCCCATTCCTGCGAGGGCCGCGAGGAGGATCTGATGGTTGACTGTGTCGAAGGCTGCAGATAGATCTAGGAGAATCAGGACAGAGGAGAGGCCTTTCGCTTTTGCTAAGTGAAGTGCCTCTGTGACCGCAATGAGGGCCGTTTCTGTGGAGTGGCCAGTCCGGAAGCCAGACTGATTGGGGTCTAGGAGGTCATTCTGTAAGAGATAAGCAGTAAGTTGGTTGGATACAGCACGTTCAAGTGTTTTAGAAAGAAAGGAGAGAAGAGAGACAGGAAGAGAGACCTCCTCCTCCTCTTCCTTTAGGCCCATCTAACACCTTCCTCCCCTCCTCCAGTGTCTTCCTTTAGGCCCATCTAACGCCTTCCTCCCTCCTCCAGTGTCTTCCTTTAGGCCCATCTAACACCTTCCTCCCCTCCTCCAGTGTCTTCCTTTAGGCCCATCTAACACCTTCCTCCCCTCCTCCAGTGTCTTCCTTTAGGCCCATCTAACACCTTCCTCCCTCCCTCCAGTGTGTTCCTTTAGGCCCATCTAACACCTTCCTCCCCTCCTCCAGTGTCTTCCTTTAGGCCCATCTAACACCTTCCTCCCCTCCTCCAGTGTCTTCCTTTAGGCCCATCTAACACCTTCCTCCCCTCCTCCAGTGTCTTCCTTTAGGCCCATCTAACACCTTCCTCCCCTCCTCCAGTGTCTTCCTTTAGGCCCATCTAACACCTTCCTCCCCTCCTCCAGTGTCTTCCTTTAGGCCCATCTAACACCTTCCTCCCCTCATCCAGTGTCTTCCTTTAGGCCCATCTAACACCTTCCTCCCCTCCTCCAGTGTCTTCCTTTAGGCCCATCTAACACCTTCCTCCCTCCTCCAGTGTCTTCCATTAGGCCCATCTAACACCTTCCTCCCCTCCTCCAGTGTCTTCATTTAGGCCCATCTAACACCTTCCTCCCCTCCTCCAGTGTCTTCCTTTAGGCCCATCTAACACCTTCCTCCCCTCCTCCAGTGTCTTCCTTTAGGCCCATCTAACACCTTCCTCCCTCCTCCAGTGTCTTCCTTTAGGCCCATCTAACACCTTCCTCCCCTCCTCCAGTGTCTTCCTTTAGGCCCATCTAACACCTTCCTCCCTCCTCCAGTGTGTTCCTTTAGGCCCATCTAACACCTTCCTCCCTCCTCCAGTGTCTTCCTTTAGGCCCATCTAACGCCTTCCTCCCCTCCTCCAGTGTCTTCCTTTAGGCCCATCTAACACCTTCCTCCCCTCCTCCAGTGTCTTCCTTTAGGCCCATCTAACACCTTCCTCCCCTCCTCCAGTGTCTTCCTTTAGGCCCATCTAACACCTTCCTCCCCTCCTCCAGTGTCTTCCTTTAGGCCCATCTAACACCTTCCTCCCTCCTCCAGTGTCTTCCTTTAGGCCCATCTAACACCTTCCTCCCCTCCTCCAGTGTCTTCCTTTAGGCCCATCTAACACCTTCCTCCCCTCCTCCAGTGTCTTCCTTTAGGCCCATCTAACACCTTCCTCCCTCCTCCAGTGTCTTCCTTTAGGCCCATCTAACACCTTCCTCCCCTCCTCCAGTGTCTTCCTTTAGGCCCATCTAACACCTTCCTCCCCTCCTCCAGTGTCTTCCTTTAGGCCCATCTAACACCTTCCTCCCTCCTCCAGTGTCTTCCTTTAGGCCCATCTAACACCTTCCTCCCCTCCTCCAGTGTCTTCCTTTAGGCCCATCTAACACCTTCCTCCCCTCCTCCAGTGTCTTCCTTTAGGCCCATCTAACACCTTCCTCCCCTCCTCCAGTGTCTTCCTTTAGGCCCATCTAACACCTTCCTCCCTCCTCCAGTGTCTTCCTTTAGGCCCATCTAACACCTTCCTCCCCTCCTCCAGTGTCTTCCTTTAGGCCCATCTAACACCTTCCTCCCCTCCTCCAGTGTCTTCCTTTAGGCCCATCTAACACCTTCCTCCCTCCTCCAGTGTCTTCCTTTAGGCCCATCTAACACCTTCTTCCCCTCCTCCAGTGTCTTCCTTTAGGCCCATCTAACACCTTCCTCCCCTCCTCCAGTGTCTTCCTTTAGGCCCATCTAACGCCTTCCTCCCTCCTCCAGTGTCTTCCTTTAGGCCCATCTAACACCTTCCTCCCTCCTCCAGTGTCTTCCTTTAGGCCCATCTAACACCTTCCTCCCCTCCTCCAGTGTCTTCCTTTAGGCCCATCTAACACCTTCCTCCCCTCCTCCAGTGTCTTCCTTTAGGCCCATCTAACACCTTCCTCCCTCCTCCAGTGTCTTCCTTTAGGCCCATCTAACACCTTCCTCCCTCCTCCAGTGTCTTCCATTAGGCCCATCTACCACCTTCCTCCCTCCTCCTCTTCCTTTAGGCCCATCTAACACCTTCCTCCCCTCCTCCAGTGTCTTCCTTTAGGCCCATCTAACACCTTCCTCCCCTCCTCCAGTGTCTTCCTTTAGGCCCATCTAACACCTTCCTCCCCTCCTCCTCTTCCTTTAGGCCCATCTAACACCTTCCTCCCTCCTCCAGTGTCTTCCTTTAGGCCCATCTAACACCTTCCTCCCTCCTCCAGTGTCTTCCTTTAGGCCCATCTAACACCTTCCTCCCCTCCTCCAGTGTCTTCCTTTAGGCCCATCTAACACCTTCCTCCCTCCTCCAGTGTCTTCCTTTAGGCCCATCTAACACCTTCCTCCCTCCTCCAGTGTCTTCCTTTAGGCCCATCTAACACCTTCCTCCCCTCCTCCAGTGTCTTCCTTTAGGCCCATCTAACACCTTCCTCCCTCCTCCAGTGTCTTCCTTTAGGCCCATCTAACACCTTCCTCCCCTCCTCCAGTGTCTTCCTTTAGGCCCATCTAACACCTTCCTCCCCTCCTCCAGTGTCTTCCTTTAGGCCCATCTAACACCTTCCTCCCTCCTCCTCTTCCTTTAGGCCCATCTAACACCTTCCTCCCTCCTCCAGTGTCTTCCTTTAGGCCCATCTAACACCTTCCTCCCTCCTCCAGTGTCTTCCTTTAGGCCCATCTAACACCTTCCTCCCTCCTCCAGTGTCTTCCTTTAGGCCCATCTAACACCTTCCTCCCCTCCTCCAGTGTCTTCCTTTAGGCCCATCTAACACCTTCCTCCCCCCCTCCAGTGTCTTCCTTTAGGCCCATCTAACACCTTCCTCCCCTCCTCCAGTGTCTTCCTTTAGGCCCATCTAACACCTTCCTCCCCTCCTCCAGTGTCTTCCTTTAGGCCCATCTAACACCTTCCTCCCTCCTCCAGTGTCTTCCTTTAGGCCCATCTAACGCCTTCCTCCCTCCTCCAGTGTCTTCCTTTAGGCCCATCTAACACCTTCCTCCCTCCTCCAGTGTCTTCCTTTAGGCCCATCTAACACCTTCCTCCCCTCCTCCAGTGTCTTCCTTTAGGCCCATCTAACACCTTCCTCCCCTCCTCCAGTGTCTTCCTTTAGGCCCATCTAACACCTTCCTCCCCTCCTCCAGTGTCTTCCTTTAGGCCCATCTAACACCTTCCTCCCCTCCTCCAGTGTCTTCCTTTAGGCCCATCTAACACCTTCCTCCCCTCCTCCAGTGTCTTCCTTTAGGCCCATCTAACACCTTCCTCCCTCCTCCAGTGTCTTCCTTTAGGCCCATCTAACACCTTCCTCCCTCCTCCAGTGTCTTCCTTTAGGCCCATCTAACACCTTCCTCCCCTCCTCCAGTGTCTTCCTTTAGGCCCATCTAACACCTTCCTCCCCTCCTCCAGTGTCTTCCTTTAGGCCCATCTAACACCTTCCTCCCCTCCTCCAGTGTCTTCCTTTAGGCCCATCTAACACCTTCCTCCCCTCCTCCAGTGTCTTCCTTTAGGCCCATCTAACACCTTCCTCCCCTCCTCCGGTGTCTTCCTTTAGGCCCATCTAACACCTTCCTCCCCTCCTCCAGTGTCTTCCTTTAGGCCCATCTAACGCCTTCCTCCCCTCCTCCAGTGTCTTCCTTTAGGCCCATCTAACACCTTCCTCCCCTCCTCCAGTGTCTTCCTTTAGGCCCATCTAACACCTTCCTCCCTCCTCCAGTGTCTTCCTTTAGGCCCATTGTTGAATGCCCACGCTAGGTCTTAGGTCAGATCGATAACTTCATAACTCATTGGTCTGCTCATCTTGACATCAAACAGCGTCCTGCGAGGTGGTTGACATGCAGAACCAAATGAGTCTACAAAATGTTGTTGTTACCACTGACCGACAAGAGATAGCGAATGCACCGTTCCGACCCCCGTCAGTCATCGACCTTAGGTCGAGTGATTGAAGTTGCGGAATCTTTTATTTTATTTGCACTGGGACGGACTCTCTTTTGTCAGATGAGGTCCATTTCCCTTATCCGTTACACGTATTATCACTGTATGGCTTTACTTGATAATCCCATTATAGCTAGGGATAAAGCCACTTATTCTATTTCATTCTATTCATATGTCTCCTTTTACTCCGTAGGGATAAAGCCATACTTCTAAAGTTTTACATCATTAATCAAAAATGCAACACGGGACCGCGTGGTTGACATTTTTCTCCTTTTACTCCGTCTGGCTAAAGCCTTACTCAGGAGGTTTTTCACATCATAAATCAGGCACATTACTGGACCGCGTGGTTGACATATTTCTCTTTAGGCCTCCGTATGGATAAAGCCCCACTTCTAAAGTTTTTACATCATTAATCAAAAATGCATGGGGTGAAGTTACAAGGCAAAACACATTTCATGCTTACCCGGTCGTCTGGTCAGAAGAAAGGATACAAAGGATATTTATAAAGAGGTATTTTTAATTAGAAAAAGCTAGTTACAAGAAGAGACTGAAGTGGAAAGTGTCCATTTCAGTTAAAATATGCACAAAACAAAACATCTCATCTGGTTCGGCTTTCTCCCCGTGTCAAGCAGCAGCATCTTCCTATCTCTCCCAAAAGTCAGCCCTTGAAAGGGCAACCGTCCCTTTTATATCCATATTGTACCATTTTTACGATTGGTCTAAACACAGTGAAGTCACAGGGATGTCATTTTTGTTTAGCAAACCAGAGTACAATACGTAATTCATATGAGCTCCTCCTTCTTGGTACTAACGTTACTTCTCGTTACCTAGTGGTTTTAAGTAACAGAAAGTCCCTTATTCCTTCAGAACAGACAACTGCTTTGTCTGTGGGGATCACGTGACATGGTACCGGGCACGAAGCCATCCCTAGGATTTCTTATCAAGCTTCCTAAAAGATCTCCTCCAGAAAACAGTTTTTACCCATCATTCTTTTAGTATTATTCTCTAATGACAGTTAATTATAAGCATGCCATTTATGAAAACTTTTACTGTACACATTAAACATTTAATTGTTATATAGTTTTTTAAGATTTCCCTCTATAGATTCAGGACTCCCTGTTTTTCAACCCGCAACCTTTAATCCCCTTCCCGTCTGAAAGGGTTAACATTTTACAGCTCTTTCTCCTCTGTCTCTGTCTCTCTCCTCTCCTGAGGCCCACATTCCGCAGGTTCACTCCCTTTTCACAGTTTTTCACAGACAACAGGCCCCTTCTATGGAGACATTAAAGGCTCAGTTCCATTTTTTATAAGTAGAGCCATCATAGAGCTATCTTTCCAGAGTTTAGTTTAAAGATTTATACTGGTCATATAGGAACGACTCAGGATGTCATTGTCCAAAAGTGTCACTTGTTCTGTGGCACTTCACACCCATCTAACACCTTCCTCCCCTCCTCCGGTGTCTTCCTTTAGGCCCATCTAACACCTTCCTCCCCTCCTCCAGTGTCTTCCTTTAGGCCCATCTAACACCTTCCTCCCCTCCTCCAGTGTCTTCCTTTAGGCCCATCTAACACCTTCCTCCCCTCCTCCAGTGTCTTCCTTTAGGCCCATCTAACACCTTCCTCCCCTCCTCCAGTGTCTTCCTTTAGGCCCATCTAACACCTTCCTCCCTCCTCCAGTGTCTTCCTTTAGGCCCATCTAACACCTCCCTCCCCTCCTCCAGTGTCTTCCTTTAGGCCCATCTAACACCTTCCTCCCCTCCTCCAGTGTCTTCCTTTAGGCCCATCTAACACCTTCCTCCCCTCCTCCAGTGTCTTCCTTTAGGCCCATCTAACGCCTTCCTCCCCTCCTCCAGTGTCTTCCTTTAGGCCCATCTAACACCTTCCTCCCCTCCTCCAGTGTCTTCCTTTAGGCCCATCTAACACCTTCCTCCCCTCCTCCAGTGTCTTCCTCAGTGTTGTGCTAGTTACTGAAAAATAGTAACTCAGTTACTTTACTAGTTACTTCATTTCAAAGTAACTTCGTTACTGTACTAGTTACTTACACCCAAAAGTAATGAGTTACTGTGAAAAGTAACTATTTAGTTATTTAAAAAAAAAAGATTGCTCCCGAGTCCCGTACTCAAAATCGGTTGATCAACTTGACAGTTTCCATTCACATCACCGAACTCTGCTAAGCAATGTGGTCTAGATACAAACACAAATCTGACACAAACAAATGTTGTCCCGAGTCGATATAATAAGAAGTGCGCCGGTTGAAGGAACAGCCTTGATGTCGCCGGAGCGTTTCATTATAACCATTATAATTCAAGGGTACTACGACTATGCGTGCACCTCATGGTACCAAAGCACCTCAAAGGCGCTTAAAACAAAATTACAAACATCACAAAACAAACTGGTCAGACTACTACTTGACCTGAACCCCAGAACCCACCTCACCCCTGCCCACTTTGACAACCTAGGATGGCTTAGAGTAGAGTACAGCAACTTGCAATGGGCCTGGTCTACAAGATACACTATACGACCGGGGTACCCATGTACATGTCAAAATACTTCCCAAAGGTCAGTGAATACCACAACCACTACACCAGAGGAAGCTCAACAAATCATGTAAAACCCAGATTCGGCTCAAACAAGGGACTAAACACGTTTCGCAATTATGCCACAACAATGTGGAACGCCGTACCCAAAGCTAGGGGTAACAGTACTGTATATTTGAATACCGTTTATGTCACAAATGTATCAGTACTAAATACCTATATGTCCCTATGCCATAAATGTCATGTATGTTGTGTATGTCATAAATGTCTATATGAATTGAAAATGGGGGACCCTGATGGAAACAAGACAAACGTCTTTCTCAGGTCTGCATCCCCTTAACAATTGTATGTATTGAGCCGTACTGTATTGTACCCATTCTGCAATCTGTTAAATAAAGTTTTCATTCATTCATTCATTCACCATCTTGCAAGTTGCAATGTTGTTTAAGATATCAATCAAAGCATTGCAACGTTAGAATAGTTAGGATATCAATTGTGCATGAAAGGACTATATTTATATTGTTTGATTAGTATTATGAGATTCCCTAGCAGATTTCGTACAGTCAAAATCCGTTGATCAACTTGAGTTTCAGTGAACACATTGCACTCACCAAAGTCTGCGGTGGTCGAGATGTAGTAACGTTACGTTAGTCCAGTTGACTCCAGCAGCGCCTCAAACATGTTCTTTATCTCGTTTCCATGTTGTATATTAATTATCTCTCCAAGTAGTTGCTAAATGGTTTGTTAGTTTGTTACTGCGTTCTTTTTATGTAGATTCATAGCGAGCGTTTGTTTTGTTTACAATAGAGAGGGTCTATTTCTTTCCGTAGCCGCATTTCTGGTTTGTGCATTTCTGATTGGCCAGTGGCCAGACTCGCCTCGTATCATTCTACGCGGGTGGGGATGTGGATAATAATAATAATAATAATAATAATAATAATAATAATAATAATAATAATAATAATAATAATAATAATAATAATAATAATAATAATAATAATAATAATAATAATAATAATAATAATAATAATAATAATAATAATAATAATAATAATCACTACCGCTCGCTATCAATCTACGGCGTATACAACGCAAATAACGCAGTGACGAACCATTCAGTAACGTAAGTAGCGTTACTGAATTTCAAAAGTAATGCGTTAGAGTACTAGTTGCGGCAAAAAGTTACTTTGTTTCTGTAACGCGTTAGTCCCAACACTGGTCATAATAGAACATTCTAGAACATTTGTGATTTCACAGTATGTCATAATAGTACATTCTAGAACATTCTAGACCATTTGTGATTTCACAGTATGATGTCATAATAGTACATTCTAGAACATTCTAGAACATTTGTGATGTCACAGTATGATGTCATAATAGGACATTCTAGAACATTTGTGATGTCACAGTATGATGCCATAATAGAACATTCTAGAACATTTGTGATGTCACAGTATGATGTCATAATCAAACATTCTAGAACATTTGTGATGTCACAGTATGATGTCATAATCAAACATTCTAGAACATTTGTGATGTCACAGTATGACGTCATAGCAAACATTCTAGAACATTTGTGATGTCACAGTATGATGTCATAATCAAACATACTAGAACATTTGTGATGTCACAGTATGATGTCATAATAGAACATTCTAGAACATTTGTGTACAGTATATATTCAACAATTCTCTCAGAAGTTCTCAGATCGCTACTTGTCAGCTACTTGTCTGTAAGCTTGAATATATTCTGTAGATACCATTTTAAAATCCCCACATGGAAAAGGAAACAATGTCCTGTACAATCCTTAATGAGCTGCATCTGGAGGGAAGGGTCTGTGATGTGGTTATTAAAGTCAACAGCACTGAGTTGAATGCCCACAAGGCCCTCCTGTGTGACTGCAGTGACTATTTCAGGTAAGTTTAGCTTGGTTCAGGTTAACTTGGTTCAGGTTAGCTTCATTAGTAAACAGATACCATACTGAATGTCTACTGTAAAAAGATAATATACTGTACTTTTACTGTAAAAATATACTATACTGTACTTCTACTGTAAACAGATACTATACTGTACTTCTACTGTAAACAGATACTGTACTTCTACTGTAAATCGATACTATACTGTACTTCTACTGTAAACCGATACTATACTGTACTTATACTGTAAACAGATACTATACTGTACGTCTACTGTAAAAAATATACTATACTGTATCGGCAGTTGGCCTCTGGTATGCGTGCCATTAGCGTTAGCCACGCTTCTAAGAGGTTGGCAGTCGACTACGGCTCCTTTCGACCGATTAGTCGACTATTCGACTAATAGGGGTCAGCCCTAATTACTACACAGGACAGAATGTTGCTTACTGTTTACTCATCAGATATCTCTGTACTCTGCGTCCCACAGAGCCCTCTTCACTCGCTGGAGCGACTCAGAGAAAGCAGTCTACACTATCCCTGGGTTGTCCCCGGGTATGATGCAGCTCATCATAGAGTACGCCAACACACGCTTTGTGCTGGTGACAGCAGAGAACGTGAAAGAGCTTCTGGTGGCTGCAGACCAGCTTCGCGTCACTGGCATAGTAGGAGCGTGCTCTGACTTCCTAGAAGGCCAGCTGTCTCTTGAAAACTGTGTCGGCATGTGGAGGTTCACGGACATCTACAACTGCCCTGACCTGAGGCGCAAGGCCCATCTCTTCATCGTGTGCCACTTTGAGGAGATGCTGCGCTTCTCACAGGAGTTTGTGGAGCTGTCCCCGCAGCAACTGGTGGACATCATCGAGAGGGATGATCTGAACGTGAAGAGCGAGGAGACGGTGTTCGAGGCCGTCCTCCGTTGGATCGACCACTCCCGTGAGGAGCGTAAAACACACATCCCTTTGCTGCTGCCCAAGGTAACTAATTGTATTACGGATACGCAAACATGGTTGCTAGTGCCTGAGCCACATTTATTTTAAAATTTATTTTTATTATTTAACTTTTTCTTGTTTGTCTGTCTCTTGTCAAGGTCATTATGATTCATGTTACTGTTATTATAGTTGTCGTCGCTGTTGTCATTGTTATTATTATTATTATTATTATTATTATTATTATTATTATTATTATTATTATTATTATTATTATTATTATTATTATTATTATTATTATTATTATTATTATTATTATTATTATTATTATGTTCTGTTTTATGTATGAAAATAAAATAAAATAAAAACATTTATAAAAAAAATAATAATAATAATTGTATTACTGTGCATTACATTAAAACAACAC